>NC_135168.1:5384630-5474630 GCF_041146795.1 Maylandia zebra | reverse complement strand
AGCAAATGCCTGAAGTTTGACAATGTGATGTCTATTGTTGTGAAATGCATCAACCAAATCAGATCCAGGGGCTTAAAGCACCGAAGGTTCTGTGCTTTTTTAGAGGAAATGGAGTCAGAATATGGGGATGTGCTCGACTTCACTGAGGTACGTTGGCTCAGCAGGGGAAATGTATTAAAGAGACTTTTTGAGTTGAGAGCAGAAGTGAAGCCTTCATGGAGAAGGATGGAGTTAGTGTTCCTGTGCTAACTGATCCCAAATGGCTCATGGACTCAGCTTTTCTTGTTGATATGACACATGAGCTTAATGTACTGAACAAGACGTTACAAGGCCAGGGGCAACTTGTCAGTGCTGCCTATGACAACGTGAGAGCATTCTCCACAAAACTGGCGCTCTGGAAAGCTCAGCTCTCTCAGACAAACCTTTGCCATTTCCCAGCATGCA
Organism: Maylandia zebra; assembly: GCF_041146795.1. NCBI lineage: Eukaryota > Metazoa > Chordata > Actinopteri > Cichliformes > Cichlidae > Maylandia > Maylandia zebra. The sequence goes on along the minus strand of NC_135168.1, from coordinate 5,474,186 downwards.
AGGCACTCGTGGATGCAGGCACACCATTCAGTGCTGACGAGTATGTTGATGTCATTTTGAGGCTACAGGAGGAATTTGATCACAGATTTGCTGACTTCAAGACACACAGAGCCACCTTTCACATTTTTGCGGACCCCTTCTCCTTTGATGTGCAAGATGCCCCTTCTGTGCTTCAAATGGAGCTCATTGAGCTGCAGTGCAACTCTGAACTCAAAGCAAAGTTCAGGGAGGTGAGTGGAAAAGCAGACAAGCTTGGACAATTTTTGAGAGACTTGAGCCCTAGTTTCCCTCGGCTTTCCCGAATGTTCAAGCGGACCATGTGCCTTTTTGGTAGCACATACTTGTGCCAAAAGCTCTTCTCCACTTTGAACTTCAATAAGTCCAAGTACAGGTCCAGACTTACGGATGATCATCTTCAAGACATACTGAGGGTCGCAACTGCTTCCTCCTTCAGGCCAAATCTGGCTCGGCTATGCGAGAGGAAACGCTGCCAGGTCTCTAGCAGCAAGGAGTAGGCAAGAGAAGCCATGTTCAGAAGAACAGTTCATTTTCTACAGTGTTCCATTCATGTTCAGAAGAAGGTTATAGAACTGTTAATACAGACATTTCAATCTAAATACAGCAGATATAGAAGACTGAAAGATACACACAAGTTCACTGACTAAAAATATCTTATTATTATTTTATTTATGTATTACAGATTGATTGATTTTCTTATTAATTCTTAATTTGTTTATTTATTTTTCATATTTTGTGTTAAAAAATAAAAATAAAGAGATTTGAGAAGATTGGAATTTTTTAACCATGCCTTTCTTGTAGAAAACCTAATGCGGCCCAGCCTCACCCAGACTCTGCCTGCAGCGGCCCCCAGCTAAATTGAGTTTGAGACCCCTGTCCTACACCATAAATCAGTAAGAGAGGGTACGACCTCTCTCATGGCCCCAAGTGGTGTGTGCATGCCAGAGCACTCTGGAAGGCATACAGAGTCTTTACAGACTACTCAGGATCAAACCTCTATCATCATGCAATCAATTATACAACTCTAAGCATATATGAGTAAATATTTCTAAGCATCAATCAACAATATAAACCTTACAGCTGGTTTTAATAACAGAATTCATTTGTTTCTCAAATGAGAAAGAGCTATCGAGAAACACTCCTAAATCTTTAGTTCTTAACTTTTCCAGTGGGCCAAGGTCAACATTATTAGATAATGCTAATTCTTTTCCCTTACATTATAACAATGTGAGGAGTTAATGCTAAGTATACTGCCATTAGCGGCTAATTCTAATTAGGGGTGAATAATTATTAGTAGCTAATGCTAATATCGTTTTCTCTTCCCTTTTAACAATGTGAACAACTAGTGCTAGGTAGGCTGATGCTAGCAGCTAATGCTAATTTGACCTGAATTAGCATTATATTAGTGAGGAGTTAATGCTAAGTAGGCTGCCATTAGTGGCTAATGCTAATTTTAGATGAAAAAGCATTAGCAGCTAATGCTCATATTGTTTTCCTTTGCTTTGTAAGAATGACAGCAGCTAATGATACGAAGTCTACCATTATTAACAATTGTTAATTTGATGTAAATTAGCATTATCTGATAATGGTAACCCTTTTCCCCTGCATTATAACTATGTCAGGAGTTAATGCTAACTAGGCTTCCATTAAGGGCTAACTCTAATTAGGTGAATAATTATTAGCAGCTAATGCTAATATTGTTTTCCCTTCCCTTTTAACAATGTGAGCAGCTAATTCTAATTTGATGTGAATTAGCATTATATTAGTGAGCAGTTAATGCTAAGTAGGCTGCCATTATTAACTAATGCTACTTTGACGTGAATTAGCATTATGTGCTAATACTAATACTGTTTTCCCTTACTTTTTAACAATGTGAGCGGCTAATTCTAAGTACGCTCTTGTAAATAGCTAATTCTAATTTAGTGTGAATTAGCATTATTCAATAATGCTAACACTGTTTTCTCTTACTTATTAAAAATGATAGTAGCTAATACTAATACTCTTTTCCGTTGGGTAACAACGATGTGAGGAGTTAATGCTAAGTAGGCTGCTTTTAGAGGCTTATTCTAATTACGGCTGAATAATTATTAGTAGCTAATGCTAATACCGTTTTCTCTTTCCTTATAACAATATGAGCAGCTAATGCTAATTTGATGTGAATTAGCATTATATTAGTGAGGAGTTAATGCTAAGTAGGCTACCATTAGCAGCTAAAGCTAATTTGAGGTGAATAAGCATTAGTAGCTAACGCTAATACCCTTTTCCCTTGTGTTATAATGATGTGAGACGTTAATGCTAAATAGGCTTCCATGAGTGACTCCTTTCCCTTGCATTATAAAGATGTGAACAGTTTATGCTAAGTAAGCTGCCATTAGCAGCTAATGCTAATACTGTTTTCCCTTTCTTTATACAACTTGAGCAGCTATTGCTAAGTAGGCCACTTTTCTCTGCTAAGGATTTGTGTGACCATGATGGAAACTCTGATAAGCTAATGCTACTAAGCTAATGCTGTTTATGGGCCCTGTTAGAATCAATATTTCATTCTCATTCTGTTGTTTGAGAACAATAACAGAAAAATGTGCACTTGAGAACAAATTTATTGTGACTTCAGCTGTGAATGTACAGTTTGTCATTATTTAAGCTTCCATTTCCAAATGTTAGCTGACACTTTATTAGGTACACTGGTATCTATATCAGGTACACCTGTGACCTAAATGTTCCTGCAAACAGACTCCTTGGAGACCCCTACATAAATATCCATGAACTATCCAGCTAGACTAGTGTGTCTGTCCCTGAAAATATTCCTGCATGTGTGATTGTTCATGTCTCATCTGCAGGAAACAAACAGGAAGTGAGTGAAAGACACAGGAAATGATTCCAGCTCTTCCTCCTCTATCAGATTTTCTCTCCATACCTGAGAGTGTCCAGTCTCCAGCCTGGATCCTTCAGTCCAGCCGACAGCAGCTTCATTCCTGAGGGACCTGGATGATTGTAGCTCAGGTCCAGCTCTCTCAGATGGGAGGGGTTGGAGCTCAGAGCTGAGGCCAGAGAAGTACAGCCTTCCTCTGTGATCAGACATCCTGACAGACTGCAGACACACAAAACAACAATCTATCTGTCAACAGTTGTTTTCTCTTTGTCACAATAACATCTATCCATCCATTGTAACTTTATTTATAAGTGACAATACCCAACAGACAACAACAGTCATCTGAAGCTGTTTAACAGTGTAAGGTAACCACCACCAGTGTGAGCAGCACTTGGTGATGGTGGGAAGAAGAACTCCCTTTGACACAAAGATCCTCCCAGTGAAAACAGGCTCCAGGAGGAACATCTACCATGACTGGTTGCAGGGTGAGGGGAAAGAGAAGAGATGAGCTCAGAGAGACAAGAACAAAACACAAACTAAGGAGAGAGAAGACAAAAGTTAAGGACACGCAGTAGTGACATATAAAAGCATCAGGAGTGAAAAGAGGGGAGAAGAAAGCAGAGCATCATGGGAAGTCCACCAACAGCCTGAGCCTATAGCAGCACAACTCAGGGATGGTTCAGGGTCACCTGATCCAGCTCAAACTATAAGCTTTATCAAAAAGTAAAGTTTGAAGCTGATCTTCAAAGTAGAGAGGGCGTCTGTCTCATGAACCCAAACTGGGAGCTGCTGCCACACCCAGTCCAACATAGCCAGGCTTTCTTTGCTGCTTTGACAAAACCTCAAATCCCAGTCAGAGATGGTGAGCATCATCACAGTGATGATCATTTCTCTGTAACCCAGGCTTTCTGCTTCAGGATCTGTGCACGCTCACAGAACAAGGAGACCTTTAAACATCATTTCACTAAATGGATGGACTGGGCTCAGCCTACAGATGAACTGGTGCCAGAGATCATAAAGAACATCAAACAGTCAAATTCAACACTTTTAATGGAAATATGAGATTAATGCTGCAGACAATCATGAACCTGCTGAATTCATGAACATCAAGAATGCAGCGAGTGGTAAAATAAAGATTTGACCTCAGTGTGCTCAGTGTTCCTGTCTATTCCTAACATATTCCTAACATGATAGCTGCACTTTAGAGCTCTAAAACTGGAACTGACACATGTTTAAACTCTACATGTTACTCAGTACATTCAGTTCTGACACTCGCCCACAGTCCAACAAAGGAAACATGGAGATCACATCAGTTTGTCATCAAAGTCTAATTATTAGGGCAACTTAACCTGTTATAATCTCGTTAACTCATTAACTGATTAACGTCAGCAATTATTTTAATCATAGTTTTTAAAATCATGATTATTGTGAAAGTGCTCACTGGCTCTGAATATAACAGCCATGGGTCACAGGAGGGATGTTGATCAGTGCTGGCTTGAAATGGGCGTCATTATGCGTCTCAGCCAATGGGAGCATTGAGGGTGGGCCTAATACTACTGCAGCGCTCACATGACCCAGGACAGAAAGAAAGGGGCGGGGACAGAAACATGGAGACAGGTACAGATCTTTGACATGTTCATTTTAAACTGTTCCAGGAGGCAGTGTTGATACAACTAAAGTTATCTGTTGTTGAAGAAGTCGGTCTGAGGAACGTTCTTAGGATCAACAAATGACGGCATGTATGAGCCTCAAGACGCAGCATCACAAGAAGAACACATGAGCTGTAGAAAAAGGAGAGACTACGAAAGCCACGGCGTTACAACATGAACATGCTTGATCAGAGTGTGATTGTGAACAGGAGGAAGACTCAGCTGAGAACAGTGTGGTGGATACAGAGCAGAGCCCACCATCAGTACAGAGGCCTGTCCATTAGAGTGCTGCTCCAACATGCAGCACATGTACTTGGCCACAGCTGCAACATCTGTACCTGTGAAAGCTTCTTCTCTGTTGCTGCTCATATTGTGCAGAAGAAGAGAGTTTCTTTATCATCAGAAAATGTCAATGAGCTTGTGAGTCTTAGCAGCTGGCTCGGTGCAGAGGAGGAAGAACATGTCAAGTCAGAGGAAGATAAATGCAGTTCATGTTGTCAACTCAACCTGGACTGTTGAAAGAGTTTTTCTTTGTCTGGTTTCTGACTGAGATTCTCCAAAGGAAATCCAGCACAAACACACACTTCACACACTCAAAGTCCTGCACAGTAAATGAGCTGATGAGCGTTTGTGCTGCTGCCTGATAACAGAACAATAGTTCTGCTGCTTCCTGTTCTGCAAACACACATTTATAAATGTTCACTTGCTGTTGATCAAAGGTATGTTGGTGGCTCTGGACGCTGAGGGAACTTTGTAAAAAACTAGATCAAATGTTAACGTCCTGGCAGAGGCAAAGAACTTTGATTTGATATTTGATTAGATTCATGTTTCAGCTCAGACTGACAGAAATATTTGAACTGCTGCTGTGTTAAAGGGAACACTGCTGTTAGAAAGCACCCGATCAGTTTCTGCACACTGAATGTTGCACTTCTCATACTGCAGTACTATTAAAATAAGTACACAATGCACTACTTTTGAACTCATGATTGAATGTTGCTGTAACAAAACCATTAATGTGATTCACAGTGTTCATGGTTTCCCAGCACAACAAATGATTGCACAAGTGTGACTGATCCACTTTCTAATGTGTGTGTAGCCCACACTGTGTGTCACTGTGTCACAGGTGAGTCTGTGTGTCCAGGTTCTATGAGGACAACAGGATATAGTGACTGAGTCCAGCAGCTTAAAGTCTGACTCCATCCTCCATTTAAATAACTCACAGCAACAACTGAATAGCTTTGCCTTTGTGTAGCTGACACTTCATTTTAATGTCCTTCTATTCTGGTTCATCTGGTCTCAGTTTCTATAAGCACACAGGTTTCATCAGGACTCTATGACCTCAGTAATCTTTGCTGGGCCTTAATGCTCTGAACAAAGCTGCACAGCACAAGACTAAATAGAAATGAATCAGTCTTTCATTCTCACTGCTGTTTGACTTCAGCTCTCAATGTCCCACCATAACCCATGGAAAGAATTACTGTCCATCCAGGCTGCTGAACATGGAGCTGAAGAAGGTGGAGTATTGTGAGGGCTGATGGAGATGATGATGAGGAATCCAGGAGCAGTGGGTGGATGGCAGCATCAGCATGAAGGATCAGTGTGAGAACACATCATCATCCACAAAGGAAACCAGTCTGAGTGTCTGACGCTCTTGTTAGAAAGATGCAGTCCCAGCAGTTAGCTTGTCTGCTAGTTAGCTGAGAGCTAGCTCACTTGTACATTGAATACCAAACTGTGTAAACCAGGGGTGTCAAACATATGGCCCGTGGGCCAAATCCAGCCCTTGAGATAATTTCATATGTCAAATATTGATGAATTTTCAGGCTTGCTGATAATCAATATGAGCACGGCTGAGATGTTATTCTGATGAGCAAACCATGTGGCCAAACACTTTAAGAGACAGACTGGGATCATACCATTATGTGAAAGAGGACGGAAATGTCCCATAGACAGCAAGGGTAGTGGTAGAGACCAGTACACAGAGAAATGGGAGCTGTACTGAAATGCAAGCGTGTCAGGAAAGAGTGAAAAGGCAAAATGAGCAGCATCTGGCTGCATTTCAGTGATATTGGAGACCACAAAGCTGAGTGCAACATTTATACAGGAGATATACAGGAGACGCTGAGAGCAGAACTGATAAAATTAGGAGCTGGCTAAAGTGAGACCCACTTTTATTTCCACCCATTTTCCATTGTGGAGGACAAAAGGTTTCAAACTGGTCCAGGTCTTAAACCTCACGTGGATAGAAATAAGGCTTTTATGAAAACACTGAATAAAACTGTTAAAAACCTCGTTATGGCCATTCATGCTGTACAAAGTAATTAGACATGTGTGGTATCTACAGAAACGTCAGAATCTCAGCTAAAAGTTCACAAAACCATCTCAACAACCACCAAACAGCTGAAACAGCAGGTGAACAGATCACACAAAAAAGATGTAAACACAAATCCCCCTGATCATCTGTTTTTTAAACATGAAGCGTAGTTTTGGACGTTCATTTACTGCTGGTTCAGTGAATTTTGGTTGGACAGTGATGAAACCTGCAGCCTCAGAATCTGTGAGAAGTCTGCTTTCAGCACGCAACTGCATTGTTGTGTTGTGTGGATCCACCTCTGCAAACTCATCACTGTTTCACCATCATGTTTCTACTTAGACAATAACAAAGGAAGCAGTTCCCAGGAACTACTTCCTGTCTTGTTAACATAAGAGTACGTTGCCCTTCAAAACACCTCCACTTCTCCTCTTATTAGAGGGCTGCCTTATTATTAATCTGCTAATTCTGTCAGTTGATGAAAGAAAAATGCTTGATCTCACCTGAGAGTTTCCAGTGTACAGCGTGGACTCTTCAGTCCTTCAGACAGAAGCTTCACGCCTGAATCCTTCAGGTTGATGTTACTCAGGTCCAGCTGTCTCAGATTAGAGGTCTGAGAGCTGAGACCTGAGGCCAGAGCTTCACAGCTTCTCTCTGACAGGTCACAGTGACTCAGTCTGAAAAATAACAGATAAACAATTACAAAAATAAAACACTTATGTTGAAGTGTAATGAGATACTATTATATTTAGCAATATTTCATCTTGTTTTGTCAGGAAACTGAGCACTGATGCAGAGCAACATGTGGAGAGAATCAGAGGAGAAGAAGTGAAGAGAGAACAGCAGTAAAACAACACTGAATTGTTCAGTGTGCTTTTGATATCAACAGAATGTGTCAAATTTCTTTATTTTGTATTTGTTTTAGTAGAATTGATGATTATCACTTAGATAACAACCACAGGCCAGGTCTAAATTGCACTTTGGTGACAGTTACACCCAGAAATATTTCAGAAACGTGGACAATTTGTGCTCCATTGTATTCAGTATTGAACAAACTGAGTACCGATGACCACTTAATATTTTTGATATGTTATTTGAGTTGTTCCACCTGATCTGTGTTAACTAGAATAAACATTTAAAAGCTAAAGCTATGATCACATATGTACTTACAGAGCTTTGTTGGAGGCTTTGACCACTGGCAGCAGCCTCAGAAGAGCCTTTTTAAAGGCTCATGTTCTCACTTAGATCACTTTATAGCTGTATATCTCAAATTTCTGTAAAGTTATTTATTTCATATTCTGTATAGTTTTTCATATTTATATCCTGTTCATAGCCTGTACATAGCTTTTACTCACTACAGCCTGTACATACTTAGTTATAGAATATTCACAACATACTTCATACCGTGTACATTATAACATACCATAATAGACCCATTTCTGTAATATACTTACATATCTATACTATTGCTAATATATATTGTAATATACCTATATCACTAAAGCACTTCTGGATGGATGCAAACTGCATTTCGTTGCCCTGTACCTGTGCATGTGCAATGACAATAAAGTTGAATTCTATTCTAATTCTATTCTATTTATTTCTACTTACATTTCATTCTGGGAAAAATGGGGATTACTTTGAAAACAGGAACTATTTTCCCCAAAAATCAGCCCTGGATTAGTAAATCACTCCAACATGTTCTCAGGCAGAAGAAGCTGTCTTGTTATGAGGGAGAGAAGAAAAGCAGCTAAAATCAGGTGTAAAAGTAAAGCAGAGGATGAGCTGAATAAAGGACACTCAAGGCTGGCTTGGAAAGGAATGAAGTCCATGGTGGGGATGCAGAACAAGGAGCAAAGATGAATGTGATGCTGAATCAGCAGAAGACTTGGACTCATTGGATTCCAGCTTCTTTTTTTTTATTGACATTTTAGAATCACTATACAATACCATCAACTTCAGCTATCTTTCAGTACATATATTTTTTTTTCTATATTTAAACAACTAAAATATCCATACAATAAGAATGAAAGAAGAAGAAGAAAAGAAAAAGAAGCAAAACAGGAAACAACATAAATAAAAAATACATAAGGAAAAAGAAAAAGGAAAGAAAAATAAATAAATAAATATAGGGAGTGTGTTTTTGTTTCCATTAATGTAACTAATTTTTCCTCTAGTCTTCTAGTAGTTAACAAAGTCAAAATCTAATGCAAAAGCAAAAACTAATTAGTCTGCCTTCCTCCATTACCACACATAAAGCTGTTAATCCTTTATATGTCCAATCTTTCAATCTGGTGTCCAATTTATTTGGAGCAAAATGTGTGTCATATGCACACCACTTAAGAACTGCTATATCCTCTTCTAGTTTATATTCTTTTATTACTGTTTCCCAAATTTTAAAAGTCAACTTGATCCATGGATTTTCAATAGTTTTTATTGAATTTTGCAAGCTTCTGTCTGCTATAATAGGTTGTATGGGGATGGAGGTCAGACTCTCCTCAATAACTTTCCATTGAGCGTCATATGAAGGATTACATCAGCATATCATAGGCCTTAATTGTGCTGCCCAATAATATTCCCTAAGAGAAGGTAAGCCCCACCCCCCTTTTCCTTTGTTAAGTTGTAGGGTTTTAAATCTAATTCGGGGCCTTTTTCCTTGCCATATGTATCTTGACAAAATTTTATCCCATTCATTAAACTGTTTCTGGTTAATTTCTATTGGTAATGTTTGAAATAAATATAATAATTTAGGAAGAATATTAATTTTAATTGAGTCTATTCTCGAATATAAACTTAAATATGGAATTAGATTCCATCTTGCTATATGTTCCTTAATTTTTTTTGTGTATTGGTAAATAATTTCGTTCTAATAGTTCTGTAAGACCCTTAGGTATTATGACTCCTAGATATTTAAAGTACTCTGTTTGCCATGCTAATTGATACTTATTTTTAATTTCTTCTGATGGAATATAGTTGTACTTAAGCAATTGTGTTTTACTCATATTAACCCTATATCCAGATAGTCGACCAAAGTATTCAAATGATTGCATTAATTTAGGTAAAGAGTTTGATGGTTGACCCAAAAATATTAAAATATCATCTGCATAGCAGGCTAATTTATGCTCCTTTTCATGGATATTAATACCTTCTACTTCTTTATTTTGTCTTATATATTGAGCCAATGGTTCCAGATATAACGCAAATAATAATGGTGAGCACGCACAGCCCTGCCTTGTTCCTCTTTGCTGCTTAATACTATTTGATAGGTAGCCATTAATTTTAATCCTTGCCGTAGGGTTATCATAAAGTGCCTGTATTGTCTTAATTATATTTTCGTGAAAGCCAAATGTATGCAAGACTCGGTAAAGAAAATTCCAATTAACTGAATCGAATGATTTTTCTGCATCGATACTGATTACCATTGCTTCTATTTTATTCTTTTGAATATGATTAATAATTTGTAATGTCCGTCGTACATTATCTTGTATTTGGCGCTCTCGAATAAAACCTGTTTGATCATTATGAATTAGATTAGGTAAGAACTTTTCTAATCGTCGAGCCATGATAGATGTAAACAGCTTGTAATCTGTATTAAGAACAGATATTGGTCTATATGACGCACATTCTAATTTATCCTTGTTTTCTTTTGGGATGGCAGAGATAATTGCTTCTTTGCAGCTAGAAGGTACTTGAGCCTTCTTTAGGATCCAATTCATTGTTAGAAGCATCACTGGTATTAATTCTTCTTTTAGCTCCTTGTACCATTCTGCCGTATATCCATCTGATCCTGGAGATTTATTTATTTTAACTTTACTTATTGCTATTCTTAGTTCCTTTTCTGTTATATCTTCAATCAAAGTTTTATTCTGTTCTTCATTCAGTACTGGTAAATCAAGAGAATCTAAAAAACTGTTAATTTCAACTATACTACTCTCTGTGTTATTAGCATACAGAGTCTTATAAAATGTTTCAAATGCACTCTGAACTTCTATTGGTTTATTTTTTATTAGTTTTGTCACTGGATGTTTAATTTTGTGAACTGTATTATCTGCTATTTTCTTTTTTAGTTTCCAGGCTAATACATTCATTGCTTTTGATCCTCCCTCATAATACCTTTGTTTAAGAAACATTAATTTTTTTTAAATTTCATATGTGGTCAAATCATTTATTTCATTTCTTGTTTTCCTAATTTCCTCCAATATATCCTGAGATGTTTTTCTTTCATGCCTTTTCTCTAATTCTTATTTTGTAGCTCTTCTAATTTCTTATTTCTCATCTTTTTCTTATAAGAGGATATTGCTATAATTTTCCCTCTCAGGACAGCTTTTAAGGCATCCCACAGTATAGGACGAGACACCTCACCATTGTCATTAGTTTCCATATAGAAGTGAATCTCTTTCTTAATTTGTCCTTTAAAGTGAGGATCATTCAGTAAGCTTGAATTTAATTTCCAATTATTGAGTTTTGGTTGCACGTTTAAATCAACAGACAGGTATACTGGTGCATGATCGCTTAACTCTATTGTTCCAATTGCACAAGTGCTTATTTTATCTTTATTTTTCCCAAAAGTTATGAAATAATCTATTTGTTCTGTCCTCACTAAGCGTTGTCCTCGTGAACGTAGACTCAGCTATACAGACAGCTAAACACTCTCCTAATCAAAATCCAGGGAACAGGCCAATGTGTTGAGTTGGATGATTTAATAAGGAAAAAGTGTGAAACTGTTGACAAAACCAGAAATAAACCAATAAAAATGTTGCATCAACATACAGTATAACAAACACATATTCAAAAATATGAACGCAATATTTATCTGCTTAGTGAGTGCCCGAATAAAACATCAAATGAAATCACACTCATGATCAAAACGTTAAAGAAACCACATGGCAAGTGAGCTAGCTTAACCTTACTAGCTTAGGTTATATACATATTCAAATTAAATTCTAACTACAAACTATATCACGCCTTCACAACAAATAATAATGCACACAAGTTGTCTCAGTGATAACAAACAATATTACTCACAGATGATGCCGTTTATCAACTTGTGAAGGCATGGATGGCAACAGATTAACGGAGGTGAAACTGCCTCTGGCTAGATCTTACAGAGTAAAAAAAATACACAAAAACAACCACAAGAGGGCAAACTGCTGCAGAACAGAAAATGCCTAATGCCAGCACACTATTCTTGTGTATAACGAGTGCGGTGAGGAAAAATAAGTATAATCCCTTTGGTAGGGATGCAAGTCTCTCCATATATCAATTAGTCCCACCTCCTTCATCAATGTATTTATATTCTTAATTAATGTTTTAGTATTCTGTGCTTTTCTATTGGAAATATCTAGCTTTGGTTGTAGATGTATATTTAAATCTCCTCCGCAAATTAGGAAACCTACTGTCTCTGTTACCATCACATCTATAATTTTCTTAAAGAAATAAATATCGCTTCCAGGGGGTGCATATATATTTAACAACGTGACTGGGTTCCCCTCAATGTTTCCCCTTACCAAAATATAACGTCCCTCTTTATCACTTATCTCAGATATTTTTTCAAAGAGTAATTTGCTTGATAACAGGATAGCCACTCCTCTCCTTCGTCCAGTTTTATAGGAAGAGGAGAAACTGTTGTATAACCCATTCTTTTCAGTTTTTCATGCTCCTTACAGTCTAGATGGGTTTCCTGTAGATACACTATTTGTACTTGTTCTTTCTTCATTTTAGTTAAAATTTTATTACGTTTAATTGGATTCGACAGGCCATTTACATTATATGATATGATTTTTACCTTATCTTTAAGCATACCCTTCCTATTTGAATATTATTAATGTAACAACAACATGTACCATCAGACCACTCCCTAAACATACATAAGCAAACATTAATATTAACATTAAAGCTGTATAAAACAACAGCTACAGAAATAAGCTTTATTTGGTCAAAGAAAAAAAAAAAAAGACTTGCAACTGTGGGGTCCCCGATATGACCCTAAGTAAGCCCCGATAAAAGAGGGGGCTTCGAGGGGGGCCTCTCTCACCTCTATGTGAGACAGGGCCTTCCTTAGCCAGCAGGCCAATGTCCATTCTACTAATAGCATAGGTAGCACGTCCGCCTATTTTCAATTTCTGCATTGCCACTTCAGTATATTATTTCGAGATAAGAAGTCTTTACCAGTGTATATGGCTATAGCTTGATTCCAGCTTTGATATCATTGATTTCAATGAAGAGCTTTGTGATTGTAGCAAAGGGCTGGTAGCTCTGAGAGTCCCACTGATGAGGCGTTTGTGAAGGTTCGCAGTTATCTAAAGAGCTTAGAAAAAAAGGCATCTGGACTTCTTTAAGTTTTTTGAAGACGTTTCGCCTTTCACCTCTCATCCAAGAAGCTTCTTTATTTCTAGGGTCAAATGGTGGAGAGCCCCAGATTAGCCTGTGTACAAACAGACTTCAGCCATATGAGAGTGAGTGTGAGTGAATGAGAGCACACACAGGACACTCTGATCTCTGAATGTGTGTGACGCAGTGAAAAAGAGGATTGTACTGGATATACTGTGACTGACAAACAGAGTTTAAAGAGAAAGGTGTTTGGATTAAAATGGATTATGCTAAAGTGAACGTGCTAATGAAATCTGAACTGACTGAAATGTGAAGTGAAGATTATTCAGATGTAAAAGAGAGAGAAACTGATAATAAGGTGGGGCTGGAGATCAGTGAAGGGCATGTAAACACCTGATTGGTTGAGTAGATATCAGATCGACAGTTTCACAGTTTTCCCTGTGGATTATAACTTTAAGAAGATGTGACATTCATCAAGGAATCCTGCTCTCCGGATTATTTCCATGAACACTGAGCTGGATCACATCTACAGTGCTGGAAGTGCCCGTCTCACCACCAACCTCTCTGTGCACATTCACTTTTCAACCCTTTGTGAGACACTAAAGGTGTAAATCTGAGTATTTATCTATGTTAGTGCAAACACCTCTAATAGGTTGGTTTAGTCTTTCCAAGTCATATCTTCCCCTAGATCTGCGGTCCAGGCTCCTAAAATCATCCTAGTTTTACAAGCACTACAATCTAGAGGAGAGCTGCACTAACAGGTGTGACTGATGAGATCTGACCTGCAAGGATACTCATGTTTATGTGTATCAGGACAAGCAGGGAAGACCTGGACATCAACTCTGTCAGGCTGCCTGAGTCCTCTCACCCACATCAGCTCAGAACTCTGCATTATCTACTGAGTCAGACTCAGAGGATCAGGGATCAGAAGTTCTACAAAGAGTAGAACCAGACTTCCTGTATAGAGGTGTGTGGGCCTACTGATCCACAGTGTCAGCACAACTTTCACATCATATTCATCTCAGCACAACTAAAACATGTGACTGACCTCAGAGTTTCAAATCGACATCGTGGATTCTCCAGAAGAACACACAGCTGCTTCACTCCTGAATCCTGCAGGTTGTTGTAGGTTCCACTCAGGTCCAGCACTCTGGGATACGAGGGGTTGGACTTAAGTGCTGCTGCCAGATAATCACAGCTGATCTCTGACAAACCACAGTCCTTCAATCTGAATAAAAAATGAAAGATGTAAGTTTATTAGACAAAGTGTGAGCTTGAAATCATTCAGTGTTTCATCATCTGTTCAGAGCTGAAGAAGGTTCAGAATGTAGAAGTTTAGAAAATGGAAACTCCAAACAGCTGAAGCCAACAGGAAGCAGCTTCAAACAAACAAGAGAAAAAAATGAATTTTTCACATTGAAGTCGTACATTTATCATAAAGTTGTCAAGTTTTGCCGTGTGAAATAACAAAACTGAACAGGAATCCTCAGAGTTGAACCCTCTGCACAGAGGTTCAGGTTCCTCTTCAGGTCCCAAAGTGCAGAACAACAAGGTTTCAAACAGCTTCGTTCCAGCAGCATCAGCCACAGAAATGCAGAGATAATTCTTTGGATCTCTTGGTTGTGTTGTATGATGCTGTGTTTGCATATCTGGTGTCTGTGTTGCTTTGTGAGGACGGATCATTTACTGCAGCTCCAGATAAACAGAGCTGGACCTGAACCTGGTAGCTTCACTTAGAAGACACTTGTGACGGGAACGTCAGGTCAAAAAAGTGCCCCTCCGACAGACAAACCCATCTGTTCTCTGATTGGATAGTTACATTTGTGATTGACATGACATTGACCAATCAGATGAAAGGAAGAAAAATAGGGTCAAAATTCGTACTTGTAACTTGCAGGGTTTTTTTTTGGCTAAGTCCACACACAAATCTTTTTTTTACACACACACAAATCTTTTTTACACATACAAATTTTTTTCACGCACACACAAATTCTTTTTACACACACACAAATCTTTTTTACACACACACACAAATCTTTTTTACACACACACAAATCTTTTTTACACACACACACAAATCTTTTTTACACACACACACAAATCTTTTTTACACATACAAATTTTTTTCACGCACACACAAATTCTTTTTACACATACACACAAATCTTTTTTACACACACACAAATCTTTTTTACACATACAAAGTTTTTTTCACGCACACACAAATCTTTTTTACACACACACAAATTCTTTTTACACACACACACA
Source organism: Maylandia zebra (assembly GCF_041146795.1). Taxonomy (NCBI): domain Eukaryota; kingdom Metazoa; phylum Chordata; class Actinopteri; order Cichliformes; family Cichlidae; genus Maylandia; species Maylandia zebra. The sequence continues at coordinate 5,458,741 of NC_135168.1, read as the reverse complement.
AATCTTTTTTACACATACAAATCCTGATTTACAAGTACAAAATATTTATGACCACATTTTGAGCCCATACAAATGTTCTGCAGACGAGTCCATGCGCTCACAACAAAGCTCAGTGTGGACGACGCTGTGCACGCTCCAATGCTGATTGGTTAGAAAGTGGGCGGGAACAGGGAAGAGAGCGACAGCAGTGTTCAGCACAAACACGAAGGATCAAAGAAGAAGAACATGACAAGCTCAGATGGAGGCTGCAGTGGACACTTTTCATTGTTTTAACATTCGCTTTCACTTCAGCTTCACCAACAACAGCACAAGCAGAGCAGCCCACTGACTGCGTGGCCGTGACGGCGCCCCCTGGTGACTGTAAACCACTACAACATGTAGACGGCCGTCTGCTGCTCATTTCTTTGCCACCATCACAGGAGCTCTTTATCATGTTCTACACTCTCATTGGTTCTTTGTGTGCTTGTTTTTTAGAACAGTAGTCATTGTGATTGTTCAAAGAAGACAGTCAGCTGTGACTAAATGTAGCTCCTACAGCAGTGATTGGAATAACTACTGAAGCTAATCCAGTATCAAAGCTCAGGAATCAGCAGCTCCCACCTCGTTTTCTTTGAACAACTATTTTTAGCTGCTGTGTTTTTGTGTTTCTGCGGACCTCAGACATCCTGCTGCTCTGGAGAACTGAAGCTCTAAAGGCTTCAGCCTTTATCTCCGAGAAACAAAGCTGATCATGGAGACCCAGCAGGTCAGCTGATCTGTGGACAGCACCAGCATCTTTAAGTAAGTCTGAGAGGTGAGCAGTCTTTGGAAGCCTTTACTGTCTGATAGTCTCAGAGCAGGATTTGGATCATTATTTGGCTTTTCTTCTATTATTATGTTTAGTTTCTGCTTCACAGATATTCTCTGAGATGTTCTCTGAAATGTTTCCCACTGTTGGACAAACTTTCACAGTTTCTTCATAAAGGAGATCTCCTGTGCAGTCCATCTGCCTCATAACTTTTGCACTGTCCACTTCCTGCTGTGACAAAACAAATTTCCCACGTGTGGGACTAATAAAGGTTATCTTATCTTATCTTATCTTATCTAATCTTATCTTATCTAATCTTATCTTATCTGTGATAATATGTTAAACACTGAATCATAATCATAATCAGAAAGAATCAGAAAGGGTTTATTGCCAAATGTTGAGCAGGTTTACAACATTAGGAAATTGCTGCGGTGCTTCAGTGCAAACATGCTGTCATAAAAAATATAAAAATAAGAATAAGAATTAAAAGTGCTAAGTACATAGATATATACATGATATATACATGAGTGCAGGTGGTGATCAGTGCCAAACATGGAATGATGCAGTGAACACAGCGTAGGGTCATGTGTTAGTGGCGGGGACAGTCATATGGTTATTGTTCATGAGTCCAACAGCAGAGGGGAAGAAACTGTTCTTATGGCGAGAGGTTCTGGTGCGAATGGACCGGAGCCTCCTCCTGAGGGGAGCAGGTCAAACAGACTGTGTCCAGGGTGAGAAGGGTCAGCTGAGATCCGAGCTGCACGCCCCAGTGTCCTGGAGGTGTACAGGTCCTGCAGAGATGGGAGTCTGCAGCCAATCACCTTCTCAGCAGAGCGCACAACACGCTGCAGTCTCTGTTTGTCCCTGATAGTGGCTCCAGCGTACCACACGGTGATGGAGGAGGTGAGGATGGACTCGATGATTGCAGTGTAGAACTGCATCATCGTCCATGTTGGCAGGTTGAATTTCTTCAGCTGCCTCAGGAAGTACATCCTCTGCTGGGCTTTCTTGATGACGGAGGTGATGGTGGGTTCCCACTTCAGGTCCTGGGTGATGGTGGTACCCAGGAAGCGGAATGAGTCCACAGAGGTGATGGGGGTGTCAGACAGGATGATGGGGGGGAGTGGAGCTGTGTGCTTCCTGAAGTCCACAATAATCTCCACTGTCTTCTGGGCATTCAGCACCAGGTTGTTGTGGCTGCACCAGGACACCAGACGTTCAACCTCCCTCCTGTAGGCAGACTCATCCCCGTCAGAGATGAGTCCAATGACGGTGGTGTCATCTGCAAACTTGATTAGCTTGACAGACTGGAGGGTGGAGGTGCAGCAGTTGGTGTACAGGGAGAAGAGCAGAGGAGAAAGAACACAGCCCTGAGGGGAGCCGGTGCTGATGGTCCGGGAGTCCGAGACATTCTTTCCCAGCCTCACATGCTGCTTCCTGTCCGTCAGGAAGTCAGTGATCCACCGGCAGATGGGATCAGGCACATTCATCTGGGAAAGCTTGCCTCGGAGATGGTCTGGAAGGATTGTGTTGAAGGCAGAGCTGAAGTCCACAAACAGGATCCTGGCGTAGGTTCCTGGGGAGTCCAGATGCTGCAGGATGAAGTGTAGGGCCATGTTGATGGCGTCATCTACAGACCTGTTGGCTCTGTATGCAAACTGCAGGGGATCCAGGAGGGGGGCCGTGAGGGTCCTGAGATGGGAGAGAACCAGGCGCTCAAATGACTTCATGACCACAGATGTCAGAGCCACGGGTCTGTAGTCATTTAGTCCAGTGATCCTAGGTTTCTTGGGGACAGGGATTATGGTAGAGGACTTGAAGCAGGCAGGCACATGACATGCCTGCAGTGAGGAGTTGAAGATGCCAGAAAACACTGGGGCCAGCTCGTTTGCACAGTGTCTGAGGGTGGCAGGAGACACGCCGTCTGGGTCAGGAGCTTTTCGAGCATTCAGACTCTTAAACTGCTTCCTCACATCTGCTTCATGAATATGAAGAGTTGTGGTGGGAGGAGGTGGTGTGAAATCCTCTTTTGTGTGGGGTGAGGGGAGGGGGGTGTTGTAGGTGAAGTGTTTGAAGGTGGTGATGGCTCTATGGAGGGGGGAGAGGTGGGGGAATTAGTGTCCAAAGTGTCTCTATTGTTGGGGCCGTTGGAGGTGTGAAGGCTGCCTGATGGCTCGTCAAAACGGCAGTAGAAGTCGTTGAGGGTGTTGGCTAAGAGCAAGTCGTCAGTGGAGTGGGGGGTTTTAGGCTTGTAGTTGGTGATATTCCTAAAACCTTTCCACACAGAGGCCGAGTCATTCTCTGAGATCTGCTGCTGCATCTTCTCAGAGTGCTGATGTTTAGCAATGTCCACTTCTTTAGTGAACCTGTACTTGGCCTCTCTGTAGCAGTCCCTGTCTCCGCTTCTGAACGCCTTTCTCTTTTCCAGCCACAGCTTTTTGAGTTTAGGAGTAAACCAGGGTTTGTCATTGTTATAACTCACCCTGGTGCGTGATGGCACAATGCTGTCCTCACAGAAGTGGATATAGGAGGTGACAGTGTCCGTAAACTCGTCCAAGCTGTTAGAAGCAGCCTTCATTGTGTCCCAGTCTGTGGTCTCCAAACACGTGCGAAGCTCCTCCACAGCCTCGTTGCTCCACAGTTTTTTAGTCCTCACGACAGGTTTGGAGAGCTTCAGCCTCTGTCTGTACGCGGGGATTAGGTGGATCATGACGTGGTCAGAAAGTCCGAGTGAAGCGCGGGGCACCGCGCGATAGGCCCCGCTGATCGTGCTGTAACAGTGGTCTAATGTCCTCTCCTCTCTGGTCGGGCATTTAATATACTGCTTGTATTTCGGAAGCTCATGGCTCAGATTGGCTTTGTTAAAGTCCCCAAGAGCAATGATGAGAGAGTCCGGGTATGTCCGCTCCGTGTGGAGAATCTGCTCTGCGAGTGCGCACTGAGCTGCCTGCGCATCCGCGTCTGGTGGGATGTAAACAGCGGCCAGGATGAATGAAGCAAACTCCCGCGGAGAATAAAATGGTTTGCAGTGAATAAAAAGGTATTCCAGAGAGGAAGAGCAGTGCTGAGCAATCACTGTTACATCTGTGCACCAGCCACTATTGATGTAGAAGCAGACACCTCCACCTTTGGTCTTACCAGAGAGAGAGGCCTGCCGGTCCGCGCGCAGCAGATGAAAGCCCTCCAGCTTTAGCGTGCTGTCCGGGATGTTCTCACTGAACCACGACTCCGTAAAACATAAGACACAGGAGGAGGCAAAGTCTCTGTTCATGCTTCTCATCCGGGCCAGTTCGTCTATCTTATTCCTGAGTGAGCGTACATTGGAAAGGAAGATCCCAGGAAGAGCAGTTCGCAGTCCACGTCTCCTCAGACGCACGAGTGCGCCGGCTCGCTTACCTCTCTTTCGACGTCTCACTTTCCTGGTCAGAGTCTGCAGTAAATCTGCCGCAGATGCGACAAATATTGGAAGAAAATCCACAGGTGTAGTAGTCCTGTAGTTAAGAAGCTCTTCTCTGGTGTAAGAATATCCAGAGGAGTGCCCAGACACAGAAGTTATGCACAGAATTATGATTCATATCTGAATGTACTGACTGTTAATTATTGATGAGAACATAATCAGTAAATATAAATATGTTTGAGTTTGGCTTTGATGAATCAGAATAAAAGTAATAAAATAATGATTTTAGAGACAGGCCTAACTCAGGCCAGCTGACAGCCTGTGTACAAACAGACTTCAGCCATATGAGAGTGAGTGTGAGTGAATGAGAGCACACACAGGACACTCTGATCTCTGAATGTGTGTGACGCAGTGAAAAAGAGGATTGTACTGGATATACTGTGACTGACAAACAGAGTTTAAAGAGAAAGGTGTTTGGATTAAAATGGATTATGCTAAAGTGAACGTGCTAATGAAATCTGAACTGACTGAAATGTAAAGTGAAGATAATTCATTATTTACTGAGTCAGACTCAGAGGATCAGGGATCAGAAGTTCTACAAAGAGTAGAACCAGACTTCCTGTATAGAGGTGTGTGGGCCTACTGATCCACAGTGTCAGCACAACTTTCACATCATATTCATCTCAGCACAACTAAAACATGTGACTGACCTCAGAGTTTCAAATCGACATCGTGGATTCTCCAGAAGAACACACAGCTGCTTCACTCCTGAATCCTGCAGGTTGTTGTAGGTTCCACTCAGGTCCAGCACTCTGGGATACGAGGGGTTGGACTTCAGCGCTGCTGCCAGATAATCACAGCTGATCTCTGACAAACCACAGTCCTTCAATCTGAATAAAAAATGAAAGATGTAAGTTTATTAGACAAAGTGTGAGCTTGAAATCATTCAGTGTTTCATCATCTGTTCAGAGCTGAAGAAGGTTCAGAATGTAGAAGTTTAGAAAATGGAAACTCCAAACAGCTGAAGCCAACAGGAAGCAGCTTCAAACAAACAAGAGAAAAAAATGAATTTTTCACATTGAAGTCGTACATTTATCATAAAGTTGTCAAGTTTTGCCGTGTGAAATAACAAAACTGAACAGGAATCCTCAGAGTTGAACCCTCTGCACAGAGGTTCAGGTTCCTCTTCAGGTCCCAAAGTGCAGAACAACAAGGTTTCAAACAGCTTCGTTCCAGCAGCATCAGCCACAGAAATGCAGAGATAATTCTTTGGATCTCTTGGTTGTGTTGTATGATGCTGTGTTTGCATATCTGGTGTCTGTGTTGCTTTGTGAGGACGGATCATTTACTGCAGCTCCAGATAAACAGAGCTGGACCTGAACCTGGTAGCTTCACTTAGAAGACACTTGTGACGGGAACGTCAGGTCAAAAAAGTGCCCCTCCGACAGCCAAACCCATCTGTTCTCTGATTGGATAGTTACATTTGTGATTGACATGACATTGACCAATCAGATGAAAGGAAGAAAAATAGGGTCAAAATTCGTACTTGTAACTTGCAGGGTTTTTTTTTGGCTAAGTCCACACACAAATCTTTTTTTTACACACACACAAATCTTTTTTACACACACACACAAATCTTTTTTACACATACAAATCCTGATTTACAATTACAAAATATTTATGACCACATTTTGAGCCCATACAAATGTTCTGCAGACGAGTCCATGTGCTCACAACAAAGCTCAGTGTGGACGACGCTGTGCACGCTCCAATGCTGATTGGTTAGAAAGTGGGCGGGAACAGGGAAGAGAGCGACAGCAGTGTTCAGCACAAACACGAAGGATCAAAGAAGAAGAACATGACAAGCTCAGATGGAGGCTGCAGTGGACACTTTTCATTGTTTTAACATTCGCTTTCACTTCAGCTTCACCAACAACAGCACAAGCAGAGCAGCCCACTGACTGCGTGGCCGTGACGGCGCCCCCTGGTGACTGTAAACCACTACAACATGTAGACGGCCGTCTGCTGCTCATTTCTTTGCCACCATCACAGGAGCTCTTTATCATGTTCTACACTCTCATTGGTTCTTTGTGTGCTTGTTTTTTAGAACAGTAGTCATTGTGATTGTTCAAAGAAGACAGTCAGCTGTGACTAAATGTAGCTCCTACAGCAGTGATTGGAATAACTACTGAAGCTAATCCAGTATCAAAGCTCAGGAATCAGCAGCTCCCACCTCGTTTTCTTTGAACAACTATTTTTAGCTGCTGTGTTTTTGTGTTTCTGCGGACCTCAGACATCCTGCTGCTCTGGAGAACTGAAGCTCTAAAGGCTTCAGCCTTTATCTCCAAGAAACAAAGCTGATCATGGAGACCCAGCAGGTCAGCTGATCTGTGGACAGCACCAGCATCTTTAAGTAAGTCTGAGAGGTGAGCAGTCTTTGGAAGCCTTTACTGTCTGATAGTCTCAGAGCAGGATTTGGATCATTATTTGGCTTTTCTTCTATTATTATGTTTAGTTTCTGCTTCACAGATATTCTCTGAGATGTTCTCTGAAATGTTTCCCACTGTTGGACAAACTTTCACAGTTTCTTCATAAAGGAGATCTCCTGTGCAGTCCATCTGTGATAATATGTTAAACACTGAATTATGATTCATATCTGAATGTACTGACTGTTAATTATTGATGAGAACATAATCAGTAAATATAAATATGTTTGAGTTTGGCTTTGATGAATCAGAATAAAAGTAATAAAATAATGATTTTAGAGACAGGCCGAACTCAGGCCAGCTGACAGCCTGTGTACAAACAGACTTCAGCCATATGAGAGTGAGTGTGAGTGAATGAGAGCACACACAGGACACTCTGATCTCTGAATGTGTGTGACGCAGTGAAAAAGAGGATTGTACTGGATATACTGTGACTGACAAACAGAGTTTAAAGAGAAAGGTGTTTGGATTAAAATGGATTATGCTAAAGTGAACGTGCTAATGAAATCTGAACTGACTGAAATGTGAAGTGAAGATAATTCAGATGTAAAAGAGAGAAACTGATAATAAGGTGGGGCTGGAGATCAGTGAAGGGCATGTAAACACCTGATTGGTTGAGTAGATATCAGATCGACAGTTTCACAGTTTTCCCTGTGGATTATAACTTTAAGAAGATGTGACATTCATCAAGGAATCCTGCTCTCCGGATTATTTCCATGAACACTGAGCTGGATCACATCTACAGTGCTGGAAGTGCCCGTCTCACCACCAACCTCTCTGTGCACATTCACTTTTCAACCCTTTGTGAGACACTAAAGGTGTAAATCTGAGTATTTATCTATGTTAGTGCAAACACCTCTAATAGGTTGGTTTAGTCTTTCCAAGTCATATCTTCCCCTAGATCTGCGGTCCAGGCTCCTAAAATCATCCTAGTTTAACAAACACTACAATCTAGAGGAGAACTGCACTAACAGGTGTGACTGATGAGATCTGACCTGCAAGGATACTCATGTTTATGTGTATCAGGACAAGCAGGGAAGACCTGGACATCAACTCAGCTCATTTCAAAATAAAAGGTTGGAATTGTAAAGAAAACAAACAGAGCTCATAAACTGAAACTGATTTCATTTTTTCAGCTGGAACATTTTAGTTGTTCCTTTTTCAATACATACATAATTATATTTACAGTAAGTCTTATCATTCCCCTTTTCCCTGCCAGTCACCGCCAATGTTCCCTCTAATGTTTCACGTGTCTGAGCGAACACACAAACTCCCTGAGCGTCCCTTGGACCTCTGTGAGCAACAGCAGACGTGTGCACTGTGGTCACGCCAGCATCTTATCCATCCAAGTTACACGGTTTATTAAAGTAATCAAATTACAGCATTTACATTTATGTTAGACTACTGTTAATTAACTGCTTTAGCCCACTTACAATGAAAATTAAAAACAACCTTGTTCATGACCTGTAGTATGTTAACACTATTGGAAGTAAAAATAACTTGAACTCCAATTTTGAAAACACAACTTTATTTTTTCTATTTTTATAAAGCTCTGACTTGTATTATGAGTCTGTGGTCTGGGAGAGAGTCTGTAACTCTGTCTGCAACATACAGGATATAATGACCAATGTTGGGCAATTAATTATATAGTTACTTCTTCAAAAAAGTTACTGAGTTTTGCAAACAACAAAGTTTGTTGCAATAAATACTGAATACTATCGTTGTTATAAACAACAATACTATTCAGGAAGAAAACCAAACATTGCAGATATTTTATCATAACTCTGGTTTTACGCGGCCGATCAACACAATTTAAAAACTGGTATAAAGTCCACACTTTTTCCCTCAGTTGCTCCGTCTGTCCTGGTCACATCTCCAATGGTTGTACACGTTGTCATTAACGTGGCTTCACCTCATCATCAGCCACTTTGCTCGCTATAACACCATTGTCGGCACATAAGGACGCTGTCATAGCCTGTCAGCGACGTTGATTAGCTGCGTATATACGAATGTGAATCGCGTGATTGGCTGGACTACGGGATAAGGTGGCATCGTTCTAATCCCATATAGGAGCAGCCAGTCACTGACTAACACTGCAAAACAGAATTGTTGAAGATTTAATTTTTATTTCAATTGAGATTTGATTTTTTTGTGTGCAACACAGATTTTCTGTGTGCAGAGACCGTGCCAGCAGCGCGCAGTTGCACGAGCGCAGCTTATTGGGAACATTGGGCACCACCACAGTTCACTTCAACAAAACTTTACTTCAGATTTGTTTTCATGTTTTGATCCAGTGATGAGAGCCGTTTCCCCCATGTCCAGTCCTTGTACTAAGCTAGGCTAAACATGTCCAGGGCCTGTCTCTGTGCAGCTTTTAATCTGATGTTAATAAGGTAGAAATGGAGGAAGAAGAAAATGACTTCATCAATCAACATGCAGCTACCAACCCAAATGGTGAGGTGGTGGTTAGTTATTACTGTTGTTTATGATCCCCTACATTATCCTACATTCAAATATATTCTCCAGCTACAATAGTGTTTGTGTTCCTAAAAGGATTTCATGAATGTGTTATTGTTCATGTCACATCTGTATGAAACAGAGGAAGTGAGGTTTATCCTTCATGATCACAAACTGTTCCAGCATGTAAACCTGAGATCTGTGTGGAGCAGCTGACCTGTACGATGTGCTCAACACAAACATTATTTACCATCAGTTACTGTGTGACTGAACCACGTGGGTGTATGAAACATCGCTTTCAATTTTAATAGCACATGGCAACATTCAGACGTGAATCTATACAGTAACACTTTGATTTGTTACAGTGAAGAGACTGTTGAAGGAACGATGAGGGGAAACTGTAACAGCAGCAACAGAAACCAGGAGACAAAGCTGAGGTCTGGGTTCCTCTATGCTACACACAGCCTCCTGCTCCTGGACTTTAGTAAACACATAAATGTCTCCAAGTACACTTACTTCAGAAACTCTATTAAACTCATTACAAGTTTACTTCAGCTTTAAATTACTCACAACATCAGCACACATGAGTAAACAAAGTAACTAACAGCTACTGTTCAAGTTTAGTCATCTTTAATACAAATATACCTCATTATTATGAATCTCACAGCTACCTGCTCATTGAACTGAACAATAATTCTGTTTGACCATTAAAACAAAATATGTGACTGTAAAAAAATGTTCAGACAGTAATTAAGAATCTCCTAAGCAATCCAAAGACAAAGAAAAGTTCACCTGCCAATTCTATAAAGCTTGGTTGTTTGTACAATAATATCATTTAATGATATGTTTGGATCCTGACCTGAGAGTTTCCAGTGTACAATGTGGACTCTGCAGTGCAGCAGACAGAAGCTTCACTCCTGAATCCAGCAGGTCATTGTTACTCAGGTCCAGCTCTTTCAGACTAGAGGACTGGGAGTTGAGAACTGAGGACAGAGCATCACAGCTTCTCTCTGAGAGGTTACAGCCACTCAGTCTGGAAGAAAACAAACAAACAAACAATTAAATCAGTCAAATGAAACATTTTTAATGCCAGCATGCAATACAATTATTGGTTAACTAAATAGCTTCATTAAAACACAACTCTTCTTCTATAGCAGCACTTACTCCTTGCAAGCTCCACCTGCTCCACCATCTGAGTCAGAAGACATGAAAACAAACTGTAAATCTAGTAGAAACATGATTGGAAATCTTCTCAGATCCATTTGTACATTTAGAGCCTGATCCTGAAATATAGCAGCACGGACATTCACAGCAGCAAAGGGTTCTTGCTGATCTGAGCTGGCTTGGCCCTGGCTTATTGAAGATTAAAGAAAGCGGAATCAGCTGTTCAAACCCCCACAAGGCTGCCCGCTGTGACTGAAACAATGGGACGGGTCGTGACTTCTCAAAATGGGCTCATTGAACGCAGCACGGATAAGATCTTGAAGAAGCTCATGGTGGTCGTGAGTTCTCAGACTTTGCTCTTTGAGCGCAAAACCGATAACCTCTCGGAGAAGCTCGTGGCTCTCCAACGGGAGATTGAGAGACGAGTGACGGACTGTTAGATCAGCTGTGAAATTGACATGCAGTTGTTCGCACCAAAGAAAGCCACCATCATTTCATGCGGCTAACATACCGGCGCGAGCTGTGGTCTCAAGGCTGGAGCTGAACAAATCTCACCCTGATAACAGACGGTGTTTAGACTGTTCCTTCCCATCCTAAGCATGCTTATCCCCTCCCGGTGCAGACGGTGGGTCGAGGGGACCAGCGCAAATGCTGCAGGCCCGGGTGCGCTGTCTACACCGGCTGTCTCTCACCTTTTACCCATCCCTGTTACTTGTCATGTGTTTCTATGGCGTATTAAGAGTTTTCATGTGATCTGCGCTAAGGTCATTTTTTTTGTCTTTTCTCAAACTGATCTCCCTGTTGGAGCTCAGTCTGGGGGGAGTTCTTTTTTCTCCTCATCTTTCCTGATGTTGTGCATTTTCTGCTGTTTGGTTCCGGGTCGCTGCTGTAGCGGCTGACCGGCCAGCTACCTAGCCTGACCCGTCTCCCCAATGTGATGTTTGTGTATTGTATGTACGGTTGGAAAGCTCAGTATCCTAATTGCCCCTTGAAAATAAATACAGTGTTCTGAATCTGAATCTGAAAAGATTACAGAAGACGACTCTGTTCAGTAAATATTACGCTCATGCTGTCACGAAATACCAAAGGTAGGTAAAACTCTGGTTGTTGCAGCCATCCAGTATGACATGCTTTGTACTGTTCTGCTGCAGTTTGTGACACGTGGTTGATGAGTTGTGAAGGATGATGAAACAAACACTTCACTCAATGTTTGTCTTCTAAACTGGATGTAATTTGGGCAGCCGATAGTTTTTCTTAATCTATCCCAGCTGCAAATAGGAACACAACAAATAACTAACTTTACCCACTTGGATCCTTATCATTCAAGATTGTGAAGAGATTCTCTACTCAGAGAATACTGGTGATTTTAGATGAGAGAGATGGAAGGTGATGAAGGGGAAGAGTTTTCAGAACTCGAGGCCTTTTGTCTTCACTGTATAGGACAAAGAAGACAGGGAGGGAGGGAGAAGTGAGGAGAATAACACACAGGAAATGGTGTTGGGCAGACTCAAACCAGGCCCTGGAGTCACGACTCTAACCTTCAGTGCATGGGTCACCTGCTCAGCCAGGTAAGCTACAGCAGTCAGCAGTGTGTGAGTTAATTTGAAGACAATGATGACTATAAGTCAGGTAAAAAAAAAACTATCATCAACCAACAAGGGGAAAACAGTGAGCTTGAATGACCAAGCTTTGACCAAGGGTGGCTCACTCCTCGGTCTTCTTGCCCAAGTAGTGAACCACCCTGCATGGCTATCAATGTGGTGCAACCAAGGCCATCATACAGTACAGGCCATCCAAGCTGATTTTAACTTTTCCTCCCAGATACCACCTTAGAAATCATCTAGATTAGGATATGTTGGCTGTTCTAGATCCAATCACAACAAACAGAGAGCTGCTGTGTGTCCAAGGTGAACAGGAAGAATATATACATGCATAAAGTCAATAAAGTCCGAAGGTTTGCTTTAGACTGTGCTGCAGGTTATCATCAAAGACAAACAGGCACCATGCTGCCAACAAATGGCATCAAGTCTGACTTGAGGTTTTTTGTTCTTTTTTTTAAATCAAGATTGAATTTTATAGCAACCACAGCAGAGATGACCAGGGAAGGTGTGCTTGAGGGGATATAGCTACAACAGCTGGTTTCAGACTGAAGATGAACTGAGGTGCTGCACCCAAGTCTGCAGGTTCAGGGAGGGACAAACATCTGCTGCAACCAGATTGGAGTGAGAGGAGAGAGCAGGCCAACAACAACAAAGAAACAACAAACACACTGTGGAAGACCGAAGCAGAGTTTAGTTTAAAGTGGAACTAAGGATGTTTCTCTGGCTGCCAGGATTCACTGAGTAATTCAAATGCTTTCTTTAATGCAGGACCCACCATGCATGTAAAAGCAAGTGTTTCACCAACATTTGTGACTAAAATAGACCTGCAGTAGAAATGTATCTAGGAGCATGCATGTGAATATAAAGTATCACAACATCAGGCACATGCAGCCTAAGTGTTTAAACAAAGACTGATAACATAACAGCAGCAGTGATGATCAGAGTTTATGGTGAATCCAGCGTCTCGAGTTCTGGAGGCATCAAAGAGGTCACAGTTGTATTGGAGAAATCCCAAAACTTTAGGATACAAATTCATACAAAGACAGAAAACCTGGTGAAATAAATTACTGACACAGTTGGATGTTAAAAGTAAAGACATGAGTACAAATATACTCACAGAGCTTTGTTGGAGGCTTTGACCACTGGTAGCAGCCTCAGAAGAGCCTCCTCTGAAGCAGAGTATTTCTTCAGGTCAAACACATCCAGATCTTCTTCTGATGACAGTAAGATGAAGACCAGAGCTGACCACTGAGCAGGAGACAGTTTATCTGTGGAGAGACGTCCTGATCTCAGGGACTGTTGGATCTCCTCCACTAGAGAACGATCATCCAGTTCATTCAGACAGTGGAACAGATTGATGCTTTTCTCTGCAGACAGATTCTTACTGAGCTTCTTCTTGATGTACTGGACTGTTTTCTGATTGGTCTGTGAGCTACTTCCTGTCTGTGTCAGCAGACCTCGTAGGAGAGTCTGATTGGTCTGCAGTGAAAGACCCAGGAGGAAGCGGAGGAACAAGTCCAGGTGTCCATTTGGACTCTGTAAGGCCTTGTTCACAGCACTCTGGTGGAGAGATTGTAGGTTTGGTTTGCTAATTAACTTAGACAACATCGAGATTCTCTGTTGTTCTTCCAGCAGATTGAGTCCAGAGTTGCTGAAGGTCAGATGGACATGAAGAGCAGCCAGAAACTCCTGAACACTCAGATGGATGAAGCAGAACACCTTGTCCTGGTACAGTCCTCTCTCCTCTTTAAAGATCTGTGTGAACACTCCTGAGTACACTGAGGCTGCTCTGATATCGATGCCACACTCTGTCAGGTCTGATTCATAGAAGATCAGGTTTCCTTTCTGCAGCTGAACAAAAGCCAGTTTTCCCAGAGACTCCATCATCTTCCTGCTCTCTGGACTCCAGTGTGGATCTGTCTCAGCTCCTCCATCATACTTGACCTTCTTCACTTTGGCCTGAACCACCAGGAAGTGGATGTACATCTCAGTCAGGGTCTTGGGCAGCTCTCCTCCCTCTCTGGTTTCCAGCACATCCTCCAGAACTGTAGCAGTGATCCAGCAGAAGACTGGGATGTGACACATTATGTGGAGGCTTCGTGATGTCTTGATGTGGAAGATGATGCTGCTGGCCTGCTCCTCATCTCTGAATCTCTTCCTGAAGTACTCCTCCTTCTGTGGGTCAGTGAACCCTCTGACCTCTGTCACCATGCCAACACAGTCAGGAGGGATCTGATTGGCTGCTGCAGGTCGTGTGGTTATCCAGAGGCGAGCAGAGGGAAGCAGTTTCCCCCTGATGAGGTTTATCAGCAGCACATCCACTGAGGTGGACTTTCTAGGGTCAGTTAGGATTGTAGTTTTGTGGAAGTCCAGAGGAAGTCGACACTCATCCAGACCATCAAAGATGAACACAACCTGGAAGTCTTCAAAGCTGCAGATTCCTGCTTCTTTGGTTTCAGTAAAGAAGTGATGAACAAGTCCCACCAAGCTGAACTTTTCCTCTTTCAGCACATTCAGCTCTCTGAAAGTGAATGGAAATATGAACTGGATGTCCTGGTTGGCTTTGTCTTCAGCCCAGTCCAGGCTGTATTTCTGTGTTAAGACTGTTTTCCCAATGCCAGCCACTCCCTTTGTCAGCACTGTTCTGATTGGTTCATCTCTTCCAGGTGAGGCTTTAAAGATGTCTTCTTGTCTGATGGTTGTTTCTGGTCTGTCTGGTTTCCTGGATGCTGTTTCAATCTGTCTGACCTCATGTTCATCATTGACCTCTGCAGTCCCTCCCTCTGTGATGTAGAGCTCTGTGTAGATCTGATTCAGGAGGGTTGGGTTTCCTGCTTTAGCGATGCCCTCAAACACACACTGGAACTTCTTCTTCAGGGTGGATTTAAGGTTACGATGACAAACTGCAGCTTGAAGTTCTGATAGAGAAGAAAAATAAACACTCAATTCCAAAAAGAACTAATCTTTAAAACATGTTGCTCCATCTTCCATCTCTGGAAAATGTTCATTTATCCAGCAGCTTAAATCTTTAGATAAATCCTCTTACGTCTCTGCAGATGGTCAGCCAGCTCCTCCTGCTTCATTCTCCTCAGGAAGTCCACTGTGATCTTCACAAATGCCTCTCTGCTGCTGCTCCTCTGACTCTCTAAGCATTCTGGGTAATCTGGACTCAGAACCTTCTGGATCTTCTTCAGCTCGTTCTTCACAAAAGTGATGATGTTGTCCTCCAGCAGCTGGAACAGAATATTTATGAATGAGCCAATCAGACTGAAATCATGGAGCCAAACATCAGATCCATGTTGGACACACTGACGATCCACTGGTCTACAAAGAGCAGCATGGAGATGACTGTGAACAGAACAGATGTAACAGTAGTTGTTGTACATGTACAGACCATAAATATGGAGTCCAGCTGTGTTTGATGCTGCTGGGCAGACTGACCACTGGGAACCTCTGAGCTCTGCTGCTCCACTCTGTGGAGGAACCATGAAGGATTAGATCAACACAGGATAAAGATCCAGGAGTTTCTGCTCAAATAACTTCATCTGAATCAAGTCTGTCAAGTTTTAAACTCTCAGATTGTGAACATATCAGTAATTTTCAGTCTGTTTTCATGGACGTCCTTTCAGTGGTGATGTCAGGGATGATTTTGAAGAAGCTCATCAAACTGAACCATCAGCAGATCACTGCTCCAAAACCAGAACATGATCCGAGTCTCCCTCCACCACCAGAACACCAGCTTTACTAACGTGGTAGATCAGTGTAGTACAGATCAATAACTGATGAGTCATTTGATCAAAATCACTGAGTGCTTCACGTCTGACCCTCTGATGCTTCTGTAGACATTTTGCATATTTAATGAATGTCTGACAGTTTTACATTCATTCTATGAACACAGTGGAAATGTTGTGTTATAGTCTCCATGTTGTTTCCAGCATCATAAATTCTTAAGTTCAGAAAATTAGATTCTTTCTTCACAGCTGAAAAACAACAACATTTATTCTCTATTGAAATCTGCATCGTCCACTCCAAAGGTCACAATCTGAAGGTAACATCTGGTTTTGTTCCCTGTGGTTAACTCTGAGCATCAGTATGGTGGGATTTATCCACTACATCCACACCACTGTGGTTCAGTGTTGTCCTGATGGAGTAACAGCAGCCAGTATGATCCAGGCTTTAGCTGCTGGGTCTCTGTGTGACCTCTCAGACTGTTTAACAGATCAGACACAAAGAGAATCAGAGCAGCTCTGTTCTTTAAAGACAAACATGAACCCACTCAGGTCACACTTTCCCCACAGATATGAGCATCACTGTCCTCAAACAGCAAATGACCAAGTCGAACATTTGGATCTTTTCTCTTTCATTGTTTTCTTTTTAATGAATCTTTGTAACAATCTGAGGATGTTTCAGGTCATATTTATCCAGGAAACACAAACATGTAAAGGAGTCATCACAGCTCTCTGACCTCGTTGCTCCAGGTTCACCACTGAAGTCTGGGGGTGGAGTTTTGGACCGGTCACTCCTCACAGACGGACAGCTGGACCCTGCAGACTGTGACCTCTGACCTCTGCAGACACAAACATGATTGAAGCAGCTGTGATCACACAGACTGCAGATAATGCAGCTGTTTCCTGTCAGTAACATCCTCTTAGATTAGAGTTCAGCTTTTTACAGGAAAACTGGACAAAACTGATTTTTGTTACAAACTCATTTTCATTTCCTCTCAGCTCACAAACACAGTCAGACAATCAACCAGAGTCAACACTGATTATAATGTCAGTGCAGAATTATTTCTGTTACTCAGTGAGTTCAGCTCTCTGACCTCGTTGCTCCAGGTTCACCACTGAAGTCTGGATTTTGACCTTTGGACCGGTCACTCCTCACAGACGGACAGCTGGACCCTGCAGACTCTACTCTGTCCTCCTCTTCCTCCATCATCGTCTTCAGTCAGTCTGAGAGGTAAACCACAAACACTCAGTGAGTTCACATTAACAGGAGGAACTGAGTTACAGTCGCTGACCTCTGACCTGTCATGTGACCATGAAACCAGGTCAATATGTCTGTAGGTTCAGTCATCCAGGTCATGTGATCTAAGGAGCTTGGAGAGAAAAGAGACGTCTTTAAGTTTCTGGAAGACGTTTCATCAGAGAAGCTTCTTCAGCTCTAAAACCAAACGGTGGAGAGTCCCAGATATTTAAACCTGAGAGGGAAAGAAAGCATGTCGCTGACCCACCACTGATGTTATTTCAAGGAGGAAACTGAGAGCCTTTGCACCAGGAGCACAAACATCAGCTCCAGCAATGATCCACTGATGTGTTTTTATTCCATGTATGAATGTTGTTATTGACAGAGATGACGTTTGTGTGTCAGTGATGCAGTGACTGTTGTTGTTACCTGTACAGGCTGGTTAGACTCTATGAAACAGATCATACAGATCTCTGCATGTTAGAAGAGACTATTAAAGGTCATGAATGAGACAAAGGCAGGGAGGCGTCCTTTACAGCTAAACAGCAGAGTGAGAGAACAGCCAGCACCTCTACATTTATCACATTATACAGCACATGTATGATACTGACAGGGATGAGAAGAATTTAGTGATTCTGATCCCATCATTGATATTACTTATTGATTCTCAGTAGCTCTGCTCTGACAGTCACCACCATCACTGAGCAGCATATCAAAGACATTTGTGCACATTAACTGCATGTTGTGGCTCAAATGTTTGTGCATGTTGGAGGCATTTCCTCTTTGTTGTGATCAGTGTTGGTCATTACTCAAAACAGTCATTATTACACATATTACACAGAACACTTTGATTAAAAGTAATGGAGTACGTTACTTCATTACTCCTCATAACATTACTTTGATGTTAAAATGAACAAATGAGCATGTAACAACATAAAGCTGAGGTACAGCCCCACACACCAACACAGATCCTGATGAGGTCACGTGATGTTTCTCTGAGTGTTTATGAACACAAATCAAAGATGAAACAGCACAAAGACACTTCAAAGTGATTCTACTGTAGAAACATGAACAGGTAGAAACCTGCAGCCTGACTGCTCATCACTTTGTTACCTGTTCAAGTTCAGCAGCAGCAGCTCACTTTATCAATGTGAAAACAAAAATGTCAAAAACCATTGCTATTCTCTATAAAACAAAGCATGTCCTGAACAAAAAATCATTATACACACTTTATTGTACTCTGTTGCTTCCATATATGACTTACTGTCTGGAGATATGGGCTAATGGATATAAAACGAACACTCTTCATATTTTCAAGTTACAAAAAAGAGCTATAAAAAACCAACTAACATTTTGTTTATTAATCTGAATACCCTGAAATTTTATGATTTAGTTGAATATAAAATGGCACAGATAATGTATAAAGCACAAAATAACTTGCTTTGCCCCAGTACTCAGAAGCTGTTCAAAGTCAGAGAGAGTCAATATGACTTAAGGGGAAGAGATTTCTTTAAAAAAAACAAGATAAGGACAAATATAAAGCAGAGATGTGTTTCTGTTAGAGGAGGTAACCTGTGGAATAGTTCTGACAGGGATTTAAAAAGGTGTAGTTCATTTTCCTTGTTTAAAAACATGTTTAAGCTTATGTTGTTTAGCTTAGCGTTAGCATGCTGTGTGCTAGCTCAGCGTCAGAGCTCTGCAGGTGTCTCGTGTGTAAATATTAATCACAGTGACAGTAAAGGAGGTAAAGGGCTGTGACGTCATCACGTACGCTGCGTCCTCTGTGGGCTCTGAGTGAACTCAAAGTACAAACTACAAGTACACAAACACGAACGTAGCTCAGAGTGGCGGACACACTCGGCCTCGTTGGTCCAGCTGTGAGTCCGTTACCGTGAACTACCGTGAACGTGATTTGTGCTGAACTAAGCTGCACACAGCTGATGTTAGCCAGGAAACATTACACACTGACTTTAATGGAGAGACCGGAAATACAAACACACACAGTTTGTTGTGTGAAGAAATCAAACACGAGCTGAACAAACAGTAAAGTTCCTAAAGACAAACTGTTAAAGGAGGAAACAAAGCAAACTTACAGTTTCTTCACACACCAACAACAAGCTCCACTCCACGAAGTTCAGGAAGTGACAGTAAACTTTGAGCAGGAAGGAAACACCCAAAGAGACGTTTGAGGACAATAAGGAGCATTGGGACACTGTGCTGCGTTCAGGTGCACCTGGGAAACTCCAAACCTCTGGCAGGCTGTGATTTATTTCTGCTGGTTTTCCTGTTTGAAGCACAAACATCCGTCATCAATTTGTTGTTGTTCTTCCTGCAGCGTTTAAATGTTTCAGCACTGAACTGATGTTTCTTCAAAGCTCATTTCAACCTGTTGAAGTCATGAATGAAAGTGCAGACTGAGAGTGGATCACATGATGTTTGAGGTGTGTCATGTGACATGTTCAGTATTGTCACACATGTCTAGATTGTCCCTGATATCATAACTGCTCAAACACTGATGATTATATTTGAAGAATTATTCCTGATGGCAGCAAAGTTTGAATGGAGCTCTCTGTCTGTGCTGATTTGTCGCCCTCTGGAGGTCAAAGCACAAACTGCATGATGTCACTGTAACCACCACAGTGACAGGAAGTGTTTTTATGACTGAAACACTGAAATGATGCTAACGGCTGTCGTTAGGCTCACTGACAGCAGTGCTGATGTGTTCATGTCAAACACTGGCTCAGGTCAGACTCCTTCATCCTTCTCCAGCGTGAGGCCGCCCTCAGACCCACAGGAGCTCTGACCTTTGACCTCCTGACCCTAACCATTTTAGTCTTGTTGCATCTTTAAATGCAAATCCATCCAAACTGTAGCCGAGCAAAAGAAGCTGGAAGCTGTTCTATGAATGATGTTGTTGAAGGAGCTTGGAAAGAAAAGCGTCTGGACTTCTTTAAGTTGCTTGAAGAGGGACATGGACGTCTTAACGCCCACTCACATCCTGGGACATTTGATCACAGGAAATCACATGATAGCGTGGGGCTAGATCTCACAATGGGTTCACCCAAAACCTTGGCTGATTGTGACCCACACCCGTTTTCACGGAGGAGGAGGAGTTTCACATCCTGAACATGTGACAGCCTGGTTTAAAGGGACCAAAAGTAACTGGACACCTGATTCAGTTCAGGTTTATTCATCCGCTCCAAACCACAGCAGCAGTCACCTCCAGGGAACCAGCTGATCCATGTAACTGGGGACAGACCACAGCCCAGAGCACTGGTTCATGATGTGTTTGTGGACTGTAGGTTGTTTGGATAGAGATGAGATGTACTCAGCAGTCTGTCTCTAATGTTTAATGAAATGTTCTGAAGATGATAATAACTTGTGATTTTCTTTTGAATGAATCTTTAATCGTGTTGTAGGGCCTCTGACTCTCATGAAGATTTTCACATCAATGTGCTTTTCACAAAGATATTAACAATGAAAATGACGTGCAGCCCTGAACTACTCATCCGTTAACTCAGCGGTTCCCAACCCCCGGGTCACGGACCGGTCCGTGAGTCGTTTGGTACCGGGCCGTGAGAGTCGAGGCTCGGTGTGAAATTGATGGTTGATAGGTTTGTAGCATAAACCTGTTCGCTGGATCGTTCAATCCAGCTACACAGCAAAGCAAGACACGAGTAGTTCTTTATGTTTCTCGTGCACGGGAGAGAACTGGACCAATGCCGTTCCTTCGCTTGACCACAGTCGCTCTCGTCCGTTCCCTCGTAACACTGCTCTTTTATTGAGGTTACATGAACATACATAGGTTCATTAACATACACGTGAACAAAGGTACCAGTCTGTATGTTATGTAGGTGTGTGTGTGTGTGTGTGTGTGTGTGTGTGTGTGTGTGTGTGTGTGTGGAGTCAGAGTGTGACCCCATAAACGACTTCCCTAAACCTGCTGGTCTGGAAGTCCAGCAGTTCATCTAAACAAAAGGCACTTAGACTAAAACAGACATCCTACCACAAAACAATAAGAAGGTAGCACCTCTCCCATGATCCCAGGACGTGGGTGTGAATGCCAGAACACTCTGGAGTCACACAAAGTCTTTAAAGACTACTATCATTACACAATTGGTTCTACACCTCTAAGCATATATGGTTAGATATTCCCCAATAACAATGACAATGATAAAATATAAATCCAACAATGGTTTTCAGGGTTTTTATCGTTAACTTCGTTTCCCTGGGTCTTTTCCCGTGTTGTAGTCGTGTGTCTTATTTTGAAAGAAATGTTTACGCGTTACCATAGCGACCAGAGAGCATTAAGGGTGCAGACAGGTGCATCCAACCAACATTTTATTTTCCCTTATTTGATTTATGGACCTAACTGTATGAACTGGACTTTGGCTGTAATGCTGCTCCTCTTCATCATTGCTGTGTTGCATTTCCATCATTCTGCTGCTGGATTCACTGCAGGCTTTAACAAACACTCCTTTGGGTCCAGGCCCAGCCACGTGTTTGTAAGCTGCTGTGCTCCTCACAAATAAAGCCTGAAGCAGCTCAGACTGTTAGAAGCAGCACTGAGCCCTGTTACAGTTATAGTGTTAGAGCAGCGGCTGCAGCCTACAGCATTTAAACTAGCTGACAGTAAACACATCAGTCCAGATGTTACCACATTACTTTGTGATGCTGAGAGTTAAAGGAGACTGGCTGATTAAAATCCCATTCCTTACATCACCGTCCTCTGCTCTGACTGCTTTCATTTAATCACAATCAGAATACTTTTTTGATCCCCAGGGGAAATTATTTAGGTTACAGTGCTGCAGCACAAACAGGAACAAAGACACAACACACTAAGTAAGAAATAGCACAATATACACAATATATACATGCATACATATGAGTCACTTATAAGTAACATGTGAGTGCTGGGGTCTATGACGGCAGGCAGGTCTGTATTTATGTCCAGGCTGACATGAACAGCTAGTAGTTCAGGGTTCAACACTCAGGAAAGTGTGTGACCTTCCACACTGACAGAAGATGCTAAACATGACTTTAAACTGTTGTTTGTTAAAGCCTCACAGATCTGAGAGCAGGGCTCAGTGGGTACATGAGCCTTTATACATGAAGGCTTTCTGTTTCCAGGAGAGGAAACATGTGATCCAGCTGTGTTTGGTCACATGGATCTGCTCTGCATGGATCACCTGACTAAAACATGTTGTTATTATTGTTCTTACAGTCTTAAATCGGTACATCAGGTGGGTCACATGACACCCGGGGGTGACAGCAGCATCTTTCCTCTTTAGAAAGCTGCTCTCTGTCCCAGGAGCTGTTGTCACAGTAACAGCAGGAACAGGAAGTCACACGCTCTCTGCTCTGTGATTGGCTGCTTCTTATCTCATCTTCCTGCAGAGGGTGGAGGTCTGCTGATGACGCACAACAACAGAAGTGTGACTTTCACTTCCTGTTTATTGCTGTTGTTCTTAAAGCTCTCAGGCGATGCTGCAGCGCCCCCTGCTGACACAAACTCCTCCCTCTGTCTCAGAGGTCACAGGTCAGCCTGCTGCAGAGGGTCTGCCTGTTCATGGTATTCCTGAGACAGAGCCGAGGCTCAGCGTCAACGCTGGTTTCTGATTGGGTCAGCATGTGCAGGTGACATGGTGTTGGTGTCACCACTACAGACAGCTCAGGTTCAACTGGCTCTTCTTTGATTTGCTTCTATAGCACAAAGGTTGACACCAGTCTGGTCCAGTTAGCATCTGAATCCATAAACGTGTGAGCTCGTCCCACCAGAGGACGTCAGCATCATGGGGATAATGTCTACAGCAGGAAAACACAGGGACAGTTGGGTTTGCTGCACATCTGGAACACACAGTTAGCTCAGATATGTTCATGTCGCTAACACCAATACAGTGACTGAGTGCTCTATAGCAGCTAATGCTAACAACTGTAACACTGCTGTTTGTCATGGTTTTCAGACCAAATGATAACAAAACGTTGGGAAAAGTGAAATATTGGAACATGAAATAATAAATTATTACATTTAAACAACAATAATACAGCTAAATTTCCCCTGTTGGCTCATAAGCTGCTCACCTGGATGCTACATCAGTGCAGTCCTCTCTGAACATTAGATAATCAACACACACACACTTATTGTTGAGAGGCTGACTTCACTAAACTCACAGAAACTCTTAAGAAGCTCCTCAAATGATGACTTTGGAGTTTTGTGTTACTGTCAGTGTATAAAAGCTAGAAAAGGAAGAAAAGCAGGAGAAATGATCAAAGTGCTGCTGTGTGCAGGAAGAACTACATGTTAGTGAGAAACACAAACAGGGTGTGAAACACACTCCAGAGGAAACGCTGTGTGCAGGCTGTCTGTGACTTCCTGTGTCTCTGCCACAGACTGGGACAGACACCAGTGAAACCAGTCACTGTGGTCATGTGCTTGTAGCCAGCAGCCTGTGATGTGAGGCTGCTTGAGTCAGTCGTCTGCTTCCACCATGTAAACCTTGGTGTCTCCTACATGCACAGATGTTTCCTACAGACTGTGCTGCTCCAGCTGTCACACAGATGTTGAATCAGCAACATCTGCTGTCACGTGCTCCCTGGTCCCACAGATAACAGGCTGCATACAAGAGGCTCACCTCTGCTACCTGCTGCTCCACTCCCCATCGCTGTTTTGGCCACGCCTCCCGTTGGTCAGCAGGTAAAGGTGAAGCCTGGGACATGGAAGCCTTTACAGCAGAGCTTCATGGGCCTGTCCAGCAGCAGGCTGAGGAGAGAAAGGTGACAGAGTTCGCTGTTACAAACAGTTTCTCAGCTTTGATCTAAAAGAGCTTCTTTCCTGTTAAAGCAGCTGAGAGTGAGCACATGTTCTCCCCCTGAGGTTCTCATGACAGAGGAAGAACTCACAGCTGAGGAGGACCAGGATCTCCATCCACTCACAGTCCCTGCAAACAAAACCACCATTTGAACTTTAACATTTGTTGTCAGTTCTTGTGTCACTCAGCACATCTTAGCTGTTCCTCTGAGTTTCTTCTGAAAGTCTTCCTGTGATTGGCTGTTCACAGACACATGACTACATGAATCAGCTCCACATGTTCTCAGCAGCAACATCTGGGCAGCTGTGACAGGTTAAAGACAACATGTTTCTAAGTGCAATTAGAAGAAGAAGCCAGTAAAGACGCGTCTGTGATGCAAAGCAACAGAAGAGCAACGTGAGCCACAGTAAGTGATGGAGGATGAACTGGTCCTGTCTCTGTTGGTGGGCTTGTATACTGGCAGGAAGGAAGCTTCTCTGGGATTTCTCCCTCAGCACCAGTGAAGCCTCTGTTTCTGTCACTATTGTCTCTTTGAACTGTGATTATTTTGTGCTTTCACAGCATTTTCCTGTTTCATGGTGTTTTAGAAGCAGCAGTGTGTGTGAGCTCTCAGGGCCACCGTCCATCCTGTATACTTGTTGTTTGTAGTGTCACCAGTGCAGTGATGACCACAGGGTGGCGCTGTGCTGCATCACAGGCAGCCTGCGCTGGGCCTGTTCCATATAACATATATATCAGATGATGATATGAAACATCGTTTGTTTCATGGTGTAAAATATGTTACATGGTTGTGATGCTCACTGTAGTGTCTGTATTAAAGTTCTCTCTTTCTCTTATATTTAATATAACCACACTACGGACGCTCGTTAGCAACAACGCCGGCAAAACCATCGCGTGGCTCCGCCGTCTGCTTCTTTATTGTCCACATAAACCTTTCACAATAAAGCTCAAGATCCTATTGAGACTTTTCAAAATAAAAGGAATCACATGAAAGAGCATGCAGAGAGTTTAGGGATGAAAAGCCAAAAAGAGCCGTCAGGGGCTAAAACATGAATGTTACAACAGGCTTTTCCCCGCAGCACGCCGTGTGATAAATACTCACAAAGACTCACAAACGTGTCGTTTCATGCGTCGGTCAAACACTCGACACCCAGCTGGAAACACTTCAGGGAAGTTCATCTGCCCGAGATTCAGAAAATCGCCATAAACGCTCCATATTCACCTTTACATGGAATATAAAGGGAAAAGAAGAAACACAGTGCTGTGTCAGCGTTAGACATATAGATATATCCTTGCTTTTAATACATTTGAAGGTGGGTGGGAGAGGTGCTTCTCCGCGTAGTCTACGGTCTCTTTGGGATGGGTAAAGCTTTTCCTCACATCACCATGGGTCACTAACAGCTTTGCAGGGTATAGCAGTCTGTACCTGACGCCGGTCATCCCACGTAGTCTTCCTCTCATATTTGCAAATGCGGCTCTGCGTTTCCAACAGAGGGAGGGAAATCTGGGAGGATGTTTATTTTAAAAACCCTTATACATCAGGTTCTTGTTCTCTGCAGCTTTCAGCAGAATTTCCTCACCAATGTGGTAGTAGTGCAATCTCAAGATGATGGGCCGAGGAAGATGACTTTGTTTGGGACGCTGGCGATTCGCTCTATGTGCTCGATCGATGAGTGGCTTCTCCTCGAGAGATAGCGCCTCCGCCAACAGGTGTGAACCAACTCAGTCATCTTGGGTCCCTCTGTGCCTTCTGGTGTTCCTGCAGTTCTTAAATTATTCCTCCTGGAGTGCCTCAAGAGCTCCACATCTCTCATCTAACTTCTTTACCTCCGCAGACAAACGCTCCACAGTGGCCTGGAGAGTGGCGATGGTGTCAGAGTGGTTCGAGGCACAGTCCTGCAGTTCAGTCAAAGTGTTATCATGCCTGGCCACGTCGCTTTTTATGTCCGAAATTGAGGGCTGGATGCTCTGGTTCAAGGATGATATCTCGCCTCCTATGGTGGTAGAAATCTCTAATATGCAAGTGTCCAGTGCTAGTTAGTTAGTTCTAGTTCTAGTGGTTAGTGGGGCTTTATTTGATGATTCTAGTGTGTGTTACATTGTTGTCATATTGTTGAGTCGCAGAGCTGTACAGTGTTACAGTTTCTGTAGAGTCTGGTATAAGGAACTCAGATCCCTCTGTGAATAATGTTCACTGAAACTGATCTGTAGTTAATGAACTAGTCAGGATTTACACTAGAGAACGTTTCTGCCATTACATGGCCTGTATTTGTAGAGCGCTTTACTCGTCCCTAAGGACCCCAAAGTGCTTTACACATCCAGTCATCCACCCATCACACACTCACACAAGTTCAGTTTTTCATTGATTATGGTCCCAAGATATTTATATGATTGTACTTGCTCTATTTTCTGACCTTTAATTAAAGTGACTCCGTGCCCATTTTGTTGTTTCCTAAAATCAACAACCATGTCTTTTGTTTTAGATATGTTCAGCTGGAGATAAGACTCCTCCCACCACTGAACAAAGTCATCAATGACTGGGCCGTGGTTAGTTTCACCCTCTTTCAGTAAGCTGACAATAACAGAGTCATCTGCATATTTAATAATGACCCTGTTTTCATGTCTGCCCTGACACATGTTTGTATAGAGAGTGAATAATAAGGGCGATAGGACGCAGCCTTGAGGAGAACCTGTGGAGGAGAACACTGGGTCAGACAGAACCCCATTTATTCTCACTCTTTGTGACCTGTCAGTTAGAAAATCTAAAATCCAGCCCAGCAGGTTTTTCCTGATTTCAAACTGTTCTAAAAGTCTTTTAATTAAAATATGGGGCTGTGTTGTATTAAAAGCCGAAGAAAAATCAATGAAAAGAAGTCTTGCAAAAGTCCCTTTACTCTCTACATGTTTAAGAATCAGATTTAGTAAAGTCAAAAGTGCGTCCTCCACTCCTCTGTTGGGCCTGTATGCAAACTGCATTGGATCCAGCTGACCTTCAGTCTCTTTCATAATCACATTTCTGAAGATTTTTTCAAAGACTTTCATGACAACTGAAGTGAGGCAACAGGCCTGAAGTCGTTTAGATTTAGGGACAGGAACCACGACTGCTTCTTTGCAAAGAGAGGGCACATGTTGTGTTTGCAAGGATTTGTTAAAAATAACCTGAAATATAGGCCTGAGTTCATCAGCACAAGGTTTAATTAGGCGGCCACTAATATTATCAGGACCTGGCTCTTGTTCACATTGACTGTATGAAAGGCCTTTTTAACATCGCTGAGTTCAATGATAAAGTGCTGAGTATCTCTCAGTTTCTGTTTCAGTTCCCAAATATCCTCGCTGAAATCAGAAGAACTAAAACGAGCATAAAACATGTTTAAAGCGTTTGAAAATCTCTGTCTGAATTAAAACATCTAAAATGACCTGACTGCTGCTCTGGGGATTTTGAAACCCTGCTATGGTTTTCATACAAGTCCAGGCAGACCCAAAAGTTTTTGCAGCAAATTTGCTTTCAAGAAGGTTTTTGTCTGTTTTGCTTTCAAGATCTCGATTTTCATTTCCTTGGTAGCTGTCTGAAAATCGGTAACAGCCCCTCTTTAAAGGCCTGTCTCTTTTTCCTTAAACAGGATTTGACACTTTTAGTGACCCATGGCTTATTGTTAGCGTACATTTTAACGCGCTTACGGGGTATAATCATGTCTTTACAAAATACTGCACAGGAGCTAGTAACATCCACCAAAGCGTCGAGATCATCTCCACAAGACTGAAGACGGGGCTGTACGAAGTCACTTTATCTCTACAGGACTGTAAGCTGTCGTCTGTGAGGCGTGAGCGTGTTTGTTTGAACACAGTTCACGGTGGAGAACAGCTGCTGACATAATGTGGATCCAAGATCCATAACTGGCCTACCTGGGGCTGAAAGTCTCCATAAATGCAGGCGTTTCGGCGGCTACACCGGCTTCCACGAGTGTGACGCTTATTTTGAGAAAATAATAGAATATAAATGTATTTTTATATTTCAATATCACAATAATCTTCCAATGTAGAACTACAAGTTAAAAAAGAAGTAACATAAATCAAATCCACTTCAGCTAAATACTTCTCATTTATTTCCATCTTACATGCTGTGACTGCAGCCATTCCCACATCTCTGTGAATGGGACTCATGGACATGGATCAGTGGTTGTTGATCAATGGTCCTGAGAATCTGCATAATTAAGATGAAGGAACGGAGCTCCCAGCCCATCGTTCCTGCAGCTGCTTTCAGTCTTTATGCAAATGTCCTGTTTGTAAGACTGAAACCTGCAGCTGAGACTGAAGACGTCACCTGATGATGACGACACGTTTCTCCCACAAAACGCTGCGTCCAGATGAACAGAAGCAACAGACTCACTTTCCTGGATGATTGAGATGCATCAAGACTTCATTGTGTGTTACTTCTCATTCAGCACAGACACATTATTCCTGTTAGGTCATGTCAGCTGTCACTCAGTACAAGCACAACTGTGAACAACACAAACTTCTCTTCAATGTGTCACAGAAACACTAAGTGTGAGAGCCTGTATGACACACAGGACAGACTGTAAGCTCTGCTGGCTGCACAGCACTTTGTAGCAGTTTTCCAACATGTCCTCCACCCGTGATGTCAGTGGTGGGACCCCAGTCACAGCACTCAGCACCACCTCCTTTAAATGGATTTTATAGCAGTTCCTCCCGTTACTCGGTGCAACGCTTCTTAAATGTGTTTTTGCAGGATAAAACACAGCAGGTGGTGTAGAGAGGACGTCAGCTGACGGAGCAGAGGGAGGCAGACTGTGGATAAATGACAGAGTGAGAGGAGAGCAACCATGACAGAAGCACAGGTGTGGCAGATAGAAGTGGCTTTATAGACACTTATTGTCAGTCCTCGTGCATGCTGTGGAAATAAGTGTCTGTGTCATGAGGTGACATGTGAGCTTATCTTTGGTCAATAAAGCTGAACGACCAGTTTTCACTTTGCTTGTTACGCTTGTTTAGTGACGTCTGGGTTTCTGTGGAGCCCGAATTTTGATGAGTTCTGGTGAAATCATCTGAGATCATCTGAGCATCGGTGAAGAGTCAGCAGAGAAAGTGTGGGACAGAAGTTTGCTTTGGACACATGGACTGAAATCAAAAAGTAACAAACAGGATTTCCAATGGACAGTATGGAGAAGTGAAAGTACACAAAGGCTGTGCTGGAACACGTGTGTTACACTTTTTGACAGCTGAGAACAAAACACAATATTTTGCATCATCTCTGCAGTGTCTCTTCTTTCCTCTGCTGTTGTGCTTTTAGCTCCAAACTGTTTCAAATGGTTTGTCAGCAAGCTGACCTCTGACCTCTGCAGTACTAACTCCTGACCCGTACAAAGAGCGGGCGTTTCTGACCTTTGACCTGCAGCTGTATGTCTCTCAGTCTCAGTCCTTCTCTCCGTCACTGATGGAGCAGGTGTAGTTGCTGCTGACAGTCAGTCGTTTGTTTTCTCAGAGTGAGGCTGAAGTCTGAACTGTTCAGAGCATCAGGTCTCATCAACGTGCGCTGCTGTAACACCGCTTTGTCCTCTGAGATCACCAGGTATGAAACCTGAGTGCTGACAGAGCAGCATGTTCCCCCTCATTCACCTCCACCACCACAGCCAAGGCATGCTGGGAAACTGAGGACACACAGACGGAGAACTGAAGTGTCTGCTGTGTGTTCATCTCAGAGTCCTCACAGGTGACACATTAGCTCCAGAACACCAAGCCAGGTGTTTGAAGCCTGACAGGGATTCTTCCCATCCAGAGGGAGGATTTAGCTGCACAACAATGAACATTAGTGTGTAGTTTAGAAACACAGACTGTGCCTGCACTGCATCTAGTGAAGAAAAGTGTTACTGCCAGAGAACGAGGCTCCTTTAAAGCAGCTGATATTAAGGTTGAAAAATCAACAATAAGCTGATGTAATCAACGTTTCACAAAATGGTCAGCAGCTAAAATCTGGAGCCGTTCTTTGGTGGTAATTAACAGTTTGTTCTTGTTAGCTAATTATGTCATTAAAGGTAGCAGCAGAAGCCTTGTGTTGAAAGCCCATTCACTCACACATTCACACAGTATGTGTGTGTCTGTGTTACACTGTGGACATCCCTTCTGTTGGAGCGCCATCTTGTGGCAGGTTTAAGAAATGTTCTTCTTGTAAATCCAAACTGATGCACCTCCATAGCAGACTGTGGAGGCTTTCAGTGACATGAAGACTTGATTTATACTGTCATATTCTCCTGTTACACAAAGCACAGCACGCTGAACATGGATGAACTGAAACTCCCAGCATCTGACTGAGGAAAAGCACAAATCATTCTCACACTGACTCCTGCTTGATTTTAGATTTGCTTTCAAATCCTCACACTTTCATATGAAGCACTAAATGGGCTCCAGACTGTTTATCTCAGCTTCCTGTCAAACACACTGCTGCTCACACCGAGGCTCAGTTTACTCCTCCAGCCTGACTTAACCTGCTGTCTGTTAAAAACAGTCCCACGCTCCTCTGTTTAATCCTTCTGATCAGACTCTTTGATTTTGTATTGTTTTTACCTGAAGTTGTGTTTTTGACATGGTTCTGTCTGTGAAATAAAGCTCACACACACACTGCTACAGTCCTTCATACACTTAGAAACGAAGCTGCTCCTTTCCTCAGTGCTGACACATAAAGAAGAGTTGGTTTTATATCCAACACGTCTCTGTTCCAGAAAACAGCTTCAGCAGCCTCTGAGTCTGAACTTGGAGTTGGTTATAAGCCACAGGCCTGTGTGCACAGCAATGAGGAAATATAATGCAGTAAGTGAAACATGGATGTGTGGAACAGATTATCCCAAAGGTTGATTCTGTTCATCTGGACGTTCTCAGTGAAACATTTGGTCTCTCGGTCAGGTGACTCCTTTAGTCTCAGCTGACTGCAGCTTTCCAAACCTTTGTCACTGGATCACTCACTTCATCTCCAACGTGTCCCTGACACAGACAGCTGGAGCCGTTACAGCAAAATCATTGATCATCGTTTTTAGAACATTAGCTGGTGTTGGTGGGCAGGCTAGCAGTGCTAATTGTTAGCACTAGTTCTGCTGCTCTCCCTTTGTCTCTGTTATTGTTGGTCTTTAGTGAACAATAGAAAGTGTCTTCATGAGACTGTTGCCTAATGTTCAAATGTAGATAACACCACCTGCACCAACCTGTTACACAGCACAACCCTCTGGTGTAGCTTTGGCTGGAGCACATATTGGCAGCTCCAGTGACATCACCACTCCATGGTGACATCATCTCTACAGACTGTGGCTGTTACATATCCTCACCTGGTAATAATAAGACTGTCCTCAGCTGCACACAGCTCCAAGATGAACAAACTGAAGTAAATACAAATTAGAGTTACGATAGATTGAAATCTTGTAATCAGAGCTAATTCTTAGTGAAACTCTCACAACATCATATCATGATCCTGGGTTAGTGTCTCGGTCTCAGATCACAACATCAGCACAGGCTTGGCTTGGGTGAGGTATTGAGTGGTTCTTGTCCATGACAGCTGCAGGTACAGTGCCATCAGCCATGCTGCACCACATGTCTGCCCAGGAACATTAGTGTGGCTGAGTCTCATGTAAACATTGTGCTAAAGTGGTGGGAAAGTGGCTGCAAGCTGGCTGCACTGTGTCCAATACTCTCAGTATGATATCCACAAACCTCTGAGTGTCACAGAGTGGGCCTGTGCTCAGCTCACTGTGCCCCATTCAATTCTACTTGCATAGTTTTACAAGTAAAATTAAATATACAAGTTGCTCAATGATAAGTTATTGTAGTAACAACTAAGTCCATGGTCATTATTTGTTAATAGTAGCTTAAAGCTTCTGCACCAATCATGGAGCACCAGGTTTAGAAAATGTGGATCTACAAAAGTAAGTCCCAGTAAGATGGGCTGAGCCTTACATACTAGAAGAAACATGTCATTCCCAGCAGATGAAGCGCCCTTTAAAGCAGGATCTCACTTTAAACCTAAAGAACTTGCTATGAGCATGCAGTGCATTCATGCTTATTATTCATACGATTGTGGGGAGCTAATAAAGTGCAACTATCACATTACATTTTATTATTAAATTGTTGTTAACAATCCCTTCACTTCTGCTTATCTAATTCATGGTTGCAGGATGGCTGACAGCTTCCATTAGGCAGGAGGTAATGTCCATTCTGGCCACAGTGCAACCCACAATGTGTAACTGACACTATTATATTGCATTATGTCACATTGTTACATCTTTTTAATAAATGATGACAGTCAGCTGAATTTGCTGCCCCCTTGGTGGAGGACATCAGGATCAGCAGCTGCTGCTCCATCACAAACACCACAGAAGAAGAACAACACTGGATCAGATTATCTGGACGTGTTTGACAGGGACAGTGTTCATGTTCATGGACATCAGGACAAAAACAGACGATGGAAACCTGCCAGATTTGAGCTAAACTGCTCGTTTCCATGTGTAGTCCCTGGGAGGTCACATAACCAACAAAGACACACAAGCTGTGTCCCAAAACGTCGGCTGCATCCTCCGGAGGCCGCATTTGAAGGCCGATGACGTCACAGCCAGGCGACGAAGGCTGTCCCGATTCCTCGACTCCTTCAAATGCGTCCTTCATTCCCCCGAGTTTGAAGGATGGGTCGGGTGTGTCCTTCGTGGCCCACCATATCCCAGAATTCATAGCGCGGCCCAGCCAAATTTCAGCTGCCAACAATGGCGGCCGCTACTAAGTTTTAAAATTTAACGAGGAAGCACTACTTACTTACAATGAATTCCTTACACTATATAATTTTCCCGTCAGTGTTGGGGAATTCTCAATGGTGCTTGGTGCCATACCCTCAGGGACTTTAATGTTATATAAAAACACTGACAGCTCAATATCTGCCTCAGTCATTCTCCCTGATCCAGCTGAGTCAGCAGTGGGAAAAATCTGCTTTTCACAGGAACTTGGTAACAGCAATAAGAGAATACGTAGTTTATTCCAAGAAGATATCATGTCTCTCCCATATATAGAATATCTTACTGGAACCGACATGTTCCAGATATCACCTGGAAGACAGTCTGGATGATCCCATAAATATCTAATTGTGAACAAGGTGAAGGAAATCTCATATAAAATTCTTCATAAATGTGACCCAGCCAGTCACTATATGGTAACATTTAAAAGAGACATAAATACTAATTGAACTTTCTGTGGGGATCATCCAGAAACTGTGGCACATCTCTTTTGGTTCCTCTACACAGAGAGTCTGGAAGAATTTAGCAGTTTTGTTATTGTCCATATTTTAAGGGAGTTTTCTTTACGATGGGAAATGTTTTATTCTGTTTCTTTAAGTTCCCCAGGAAGAATGATAAATGTTTTTTATAAAAATTTGTTAATACTTTTAGCTATTTTATATCCATAAATGTAAGTTTATTAATAAAACACCATATTTCTGCCGTTTTATAAGGATATGAATTGTACATACAATCAATTTCAGACTCAACCAACAAAAAGCCTCTCAGAACAATATTTATATGTTGATTTTTTTCGCCTACTCATATCATAATTTTTTTACTCCTGGTTCTGTATGTTCATGTTCTGTTCTTTTGTAAACTTCATCTGTTTGTATGTTGTATACTCATTGTGTTTCAATAAAGTTCGATTTAAAAAGAGGTACGTTCTAAACGAAGCTTCAGACGTCACTGATCACGTGACTCTGGCCAAACGAATCAAGCCTCGACACGGTGCTTCTGAAGCAGCGCGTTGATCTTTCTGACACACGCACCGGAGCGTCAGCTTCAAGCGGACCATCACTACGTCTCACATCTAAAGGTGTCAAGGTAACTTTGAACTGAGTTCAGTCAATCTGGAGTTTTTCCAAGTTTTCTGTTGCTCTCTGTGAGAGAAGAGCGTTAAAGGCGGGGCTCTCCAGAGTCCAGCAAAACAGGAAACCACAGCTGGGTGTGTGTAAGTGTGCAAACCAATAGAATGCATCGTGGTGGGGGGGGCATCACGGGCAAGAAAAAAATGAAATAATCGGTCGTACCCATGCTTCCCCGACGTCATGCCAGCGCATATTGGGAAATTCGTAGGCACCGATCGGTTTTCTATCAGCCATTTGCTGGGAGTAAGGGCGCCCTCCGTTTGCGAGGTGCGCCTGCTGCTGGAGGCACAGGGAGGAGAGGGCGTGGCGGCGGGGAGTCTCTGGCTGGCTGGAGCGGCATCTAATAACCAACTCGCAAAACAAAATAAAAACAACAAACAGATATTATGATACAGACTTATAATCTGCACCGATGTTTTTTCTAAATTCTATAAAGTGAGCGCGAGAGCCCTCGGTGCGCCTGCGCGCTGCTGAAGTCAAAGTAAACTTTATTGTCATCTCCGCTACAGACAGTCCAGCATATAGAGAGACGAGACGACGAGGCTGCAGTTACAGCGGTGCAAGTAAACAAACAATAAATATAAGAAGAGTAAGAAAATAAATCTACACTTTAGGACTCGGGGTAAAGGATCAATAACAATTTAATTTATAATTTACAGTTTGATGATTTAAAGTCTCACACAACCCGTCAAAAGGGGCGGGGCCGGCTGCTTCCAAGTAGAGCACATTTCATTTATAATGATGTAAATCCAAGCCCATCATGGATTCACGATCTGAATCCTGGGTTGTGTGAAATCCCAGAAATCAACCTTAGACAAAGTGAATCTGTGAACTAAGGTGTAGGTCTGTTAGGCAGGGCTGTGCAGAGAGGTTTAAAGGGGCGGGTGCTCAAAGTTAAAAAGGGGCACATTGAACCAGGCTGAATAACAACAACACACTTTCATCAAGAATCTAATATGGGCAACAAGGCAAAGCAAACGTAGCCGATGCTTTACCTGATGGGTACAATGTTGCTGTTGAGGGGTTGCTGTGGATAGTGCTGGAGGGCAGGCAGGGCTGGACTGGGACAAAAAATCGGCCCGGGCATTTTGACTGGAGACCGGCCCACCAAAAATGTGACGTCATTCATGGATAAAACCGCAAAGGATTCTGGGAACTTTTGGCAAGAGGTACTAGCGCATGCAGGCTTTCAATTGAACTCAGTTACATAGCGATAAAAAGAAACACAAAAAATGGCAAGAAGCTGCTGTATTATTAACTGCAATAGCCGGTGTTGTGCCAAAAACTGATTTATTTGCAAAGAAACTGATTGCTCGTATTTAAATTGCTATAAGTAACTTGTTGGGCTATAATATGTGAAACATATGTCAAATGCATCCCTCATGGATGACATAAAGTCATACTGAGCTACAAACAACATTAATGTAACAAGGTAGAAGCCGCAATCAGTCTTTGGCAGTGACTTTTATATAACCTTTATTTCTGCCGTAAAAAAAATCTAATTAACATTAAAAATGTATTTTGTAAGAAGTAGTTGGACAGCAGAAATGGCTCAAATATTACAATTATTTTTCCACTACTAATTAATTACCGTTGAGCTCAAAGGTTATATTAATACACGGTTAACGAATGTGTATTTATGAAGACGATTTGTGAGACGAACAAAGGTAAACTTACCTTTGTTCGTACGATGGTCTTTCGGTGCATTTCAAGGTCCTGTACCCATCCGTCGGTAAACTACCTGGGCTTGTTGCAGTGACCTGAAGTTACTAAACTTCATGAGTGTATGCACTCACTCCAAGAAGCGTATAATTATAAATCTGAGCGTGGTGAAAGTTGGGCAGCACGCTAACGTCTTTTGTCCCTCTGTGTGCTCGTAAGGGTCTGACCCTTTCACTCCTTTGATTTTTCCTCGTATCTTTTCTTTGTCTTTTCGTCGAGTCTGTCTTTGTACGGACCGGCATTGTTCTCCGTCGTTTTGTACATACCTTTTTTGTGCGGCAAAGAAAAGACAAGAAGGTATTGGAACCGGAGAATGAACGTTTTGCGGTGCTGCAATTGCAAATGCTTGTATTTGATGCGGTACTTGGATTGTTTTGCCAGGAGTTCCCGGCATGCAATGCATTCCCAATGCACATGGCCTTGTCTAGATTCAGATGCTCTAAAACTCCGGAAAGCAAGTTTACAAAGTACTGCCCCGTGGATGCTTCGCACCTCACTATGGAGACAAGCCTCTCCTGCACAGACTCAGTAACATACCTGATGATTACTGAACACTGATCATAACCTGTGATGTCTTGGGTTGTGTCTAGCTGAACAGAAAACATCCCAGCTTTCTGGACATCACTGGCGATGCTCTCTTGAAGGAGATGGCCAAGTGCATCAATCACTGAGTTGACAGTTGTTTTGGAGAGTAGGGTGATGAGAGATCCTCTACCTCTTGATCCACTGGTCTGATGCAACTTCTTGCTTTTTTCAATGCAGTCATTCAAATGTTCTCCAAGGCACATATCATACTTGCCTAATAACACAATCAGTTCCAGAAAGTTACCATGATCGATGGTGTTATCACCTAAAGTGTATGCAGCCTCATTCTCCACATGCCTATAGCTGAGTCCCCTCTTCCCAAGTACTTTGATCACATCCACTATACGCTCTAAAACTTGCCGTCTCTTTTTCACTTGTGCTCTGTGAGCTGACAACTGACTGCCAGCAAACAAGCTCCTGATGTTGCCTTTTGAGCACCTTAAGAAAAAAGCTTCAGCACAGGTCTGGTGTGTAGTGCTCTTTTCATGCTCCTCTGTGCGCAGATGTATATGTCGCCAGTCACTCATGCCTGTTATAAATGTGCTGGTGTCAGTCAGCCTTGCAAATGCCAGACACACAAAGCAGAACAATAAATGGCGTTCTTTGCAATAAGTAAGCCACTTCCTGTTGGTGCCATCTTTACAGCTGAACACCCTCATCACAACTGCACTGCTACTGTTCTGCTGTGGGTGGTAATCTAAGAAGGCCTGTAATATGGCAGGTTCAGGGCGAGCAAAGTCATCGATGCCCTGGCTCTCTCTCTCTTGCTCTTCCATCTCTCTCTCCTGCTCTTCCATCTCTCTCTCCTGCTCTTCCATCTCTCTCTCCTGCTCTTCCATCTCTCTCTCTTGCTCTTCCATCTCTCTCTCCTGCTCTTCCATCTCTCTCTCTTGCTCTTCCATCTCTCTCTGCTGCTCTTCTGTCTCCTCTGTCACAGACTTCTCCACTTTTGATGATAAATCAGCTGGTGCAACATGTAAGGATTGGCACAATTTGTTAAGATTTTGAGAAGTTTGAGAAACTAACCTTAAGCATAAAATAAAATTTACTATCAGCAACTTCATAGCACCCGCCCAGCAGTATATAAACTCCGTCATGCTAGTTACGCTGTACGAGTTATTCTAAGCGACTGTATAAAGTCACCACAACGAAAACAAACTACAACTAAAATTAGTTTCTATCTGACACAGATAGACAGCAGGTCATAACTTCTTACCTGAAGTTCAGTTCCTCTGCCACTATGACCGGCGGCCACCTCGGGTCTCTCCTCCTCTTGCCTCCCCTTTCCTTCATCCACCTGCTGGCCTCCACCACTTGCTGATCTTGCTAAATCTATGGAAGCTGTGCCATAGCTACCACCAAACAATTCAGTAATTTTCACACATTTGGCAGCGTCTGCCTGAAGGGCTTATTTCTTTTTGGCCCTAATTTTTTCGGCACCTCCTTTCCTTTTTTTGTTCTCCATTTTCTTTAGTTCGTCTATAAGATTGCTAAACAAGGGGGAGGGTGCATCCGACCTCCTCGGCTGTAATTGGTCCAGCCCAGAGTCGATCATGACCAATTGGCCAATCCAACACCTTTCATTGTTTATACCCTTCCCCAAAAAAAAAAAAAAAAATCGCCAGTGGCCCACCGGGCAAATGCCCGGTATGCCCGATGGCCAGTCCAGCTATGAGGGCAGGCTGTGTTGGTCTGAGACTGTAGACATTAAAAAGTCCACAGGAGAGATGGTAGCTGATTAAACAAGTGTCATGAGATAATAACTAAATGCAAAGATTGGTGACAGCGCTTGGAACCATAAGGCAACAAAAAACTGTGAGAAATAATTTAGGCTCTGCCTGTGAATCACTCTTTGCTTCTCTTCTTCCTTCCATCCCATCATTTCATATATCACTCTGCACTTGCTGTCTATGTGAGAACAAGGCACAACTTGCTATTGCAATAAACTATAATCTAATTATCCACACCTAACAACTCTTGCACTTAATCTATAATAAAATGATGACAGAAAAATGTTATAGCCCTGCCTTTAGTAGCCTCACACAGCTCCTGCTGTTTCCTCCTCATGTCCTTACCAGCCATGTCTGCACAATGTTATATCATGAGTAATATTTTTTTTAAAAATCCATCTAAATAAAACACACACATGCACGCACACACAGTGACATTTTAGACCTTCTTCAGAATACTGTATATACTATGGGCATCATGGTGCTGATCCAGAATCCTTACATTATTATTTATTACTAGAGCTACAATAATAAAGCAAAGAGGAGGGGGAAGTAATAAATATGAAATAATGTATTTATGATGATTCCATGTGTTTCACTATCCACTCTGTGCAGAGGCAAAGCTTATTACATTTTTAAACTGTAGAGATACAATAATTTTACTGCTGTAAAATCCAAATGTTGTCTTATTTAAAATATAAATCTAATATAATCTGCTTCTTAATGTATGTTCTTTAAAATACAGCGTGTGTTTTTAACAGAGGTGGGACCAAGTCATTGTTTTGCAAGTCTCAAGTAAGTCTCAAGTCTTTATCCTCAAGTCTCAAGTCAAGTCTCAAGTAATGTCAGGCAAGTCAGAGTCGAGTCTCAAGTCACTGGTGTAAAAGTCCGAGTCAAGTCACAAGTCTGAAATTTTGAATTTCAAGTCCTTTCGAGTCTTTAAAAAAAAAACGAAAAAAAGCATGTTGCAGTTATGCTAAATGTAAATATTAGACCATGTAATTTTTAAATCTGTGTTTTTCTCAACACATGACAAAATAGTGAACTTAGAAAATATACACAAATTGTGAAATTGCACCTCTTTAAAATGCAGCTCAATTAAACCTAGCTCCAAGAATAATTTTCACCGACAGTTCTGAGATAAGCTGCATGTTATTCTTGGATGCGGTTGTAGGACCGGCTTTAAAATCGCATGACAAAAATATCATACATATTAAAAAAAACTGCATCACCAACGTAGCCTGGACAACATTTGCTAGTTAGATGAAGTCAGCTATCTCATCGTAGCATATTTATATGCATATTTATAATTATACGCTTCTTGGAGTGAGTGCATACACTCATGAAGTTTAGTAACTTCAGGTCACTGCAACAAGCCCAGGTACAGTTTACCGACGGATGGGTGCAGGACCTTGAAATGCACCGTGTAGAAAGTAAAGACCATCGTACGTATCATAAGTTTACCAGTCTCACAAATCGTCTTCATAAATACACATTCGTTAACCGTTTATTAATATAACCTTTGAGCTCAACGGTAATTAATTAGTAGTGGAAATAATTTCTGGTACCCATCACAGAAATGTAGCAGTGACAATAATATTGTATGCTGTAATCGTACTGGGCAATTAGTGATACAAAAAACCTGTTTTATCCTGTGAATAAAAGTATGTTTTTGTCAATGTACCATAATAACAGAAGCGAAACGCAATATTGTGTCAGGACAATTCACTATTTATGCACAATAAATAAAGGAGCATAGCGCGACAATTTCTGTTCAGCGCCAGACTTGCTTGTAACCTATATCACCAATTATGTTAAGAAAAATGACGCATTAACTACAACAGCAGACTGACCTTTGTGGAAATGCTTGGAGCAGACTAACCTGTGAGCTGGAGTGTTCTAGGACGTTATATTTGATCTTTGAATGGCTGCAATCCAGTCGCCTCTTTGTTACTTCGGAAACATGGTTTGAACAATTGATCCGTAAGGCCAGCAATGTTGTGGGGATGGAGCTGGACTCCCTCAAGGTGGTGTCGGAGAGGCGGATGCTGTCCAAGATAAAGACAATGTTGGATAACACCTCCCACCCACTCCATGACATGTTGGTCAGTCACAGGAGCTCGTTCAGTGAGAGACTGAGATTACCGAAAAGCACCACTGAACGACACAGGAAATCATTCCTGCCTGTGGCCATCTCCCTGTACAACGCATCCACTTAACACACTGTTTGCTGCTACAACTACACATGTTTCTTTTCCAAATATTTATTTATAAGTGACTTATGTATGTATGTATGTATATATATGTATATATTGTACTATTCTTAGTTAGCGTATTGTCTGTCTTGTCTTAATGTTGGTTTAAAATGGAGCACTGTAACAAAAAATAATTTCCCCCAGGGATCAATAAAGTATTCTGATTCTGATTCTGATTGATTGATTCTCTTCCACGACCTAATCCGATAACAACCGATCTCTTTACCCGTCGGCTTCCCGTGGCTGTCATGCGACCGGCTATTGCAGTTAATAATACAACGGCTTCTTGACATTTTTGTGTTTCTTTTTATCGCTGTGTGACTGATTTTAATTGAAAGCCTGCGTGCGCTAGTACCGCTTGCCACGAGTTCCCAGAATCCTTTGCGGTTTTACCCCTGAATGACGTCACATTTTCAATCTCTATATAATATGCATGTTAAATTTTATATTTGGGGTAAAATATCAAGTCTTTTCAAGTAAACCGGTTCAAGTCCAATTCAAGTCCCAAGTCAATGGTGTAAAAGTCCAAGTCAAGTCACAAGTCTTAGAACATTTTTTCAAGTCACGTCTAAAGTCATAAAATTAATGACTCGAGTCTGACTCGAGTCCAAGTCATGTGACTCGAGTCCACACCTCTGGTTTTTAATATATTATAATTATAATAATGCATAATTATGTGGACATGCATATTAGATCGTTTTTTAGTGAAATATAATCCCTCCAGAAAGGCAGGAAAAGCCCGGAAACTTACTTTAAAACTAAATATGTTCCCTAAAACGGTGACAGAGCTACAGACCCATGACAGCCTTACACAGGTAGCCAGCAGCTGTGACCAGCACTACCTGTGCAGTTAATAAAAGGACAGGTAATGTTTGTCGCGCTGTTGCACACACAGCACGCTCGTTTGTTTCAGTTCGTCAGTAGCAACAAGACAGCTTACCAACGTGTACGTAATAAGCTAATACTCCTGGGTGCTACACACTACAGTGTGCGCTGTACACCTACTTACTGGTTGTGTCGCATCAGTCTGTGT
This sequence comes from Maylandia zebra, assembly GCF_041146795.1. Lineage (NCBI taxonomy): Eukaryota > Metazoa > Chordata > Actinopteri > Cichliformes > Cichlidae > Maylandia > Maylandia zebra. The sequence continues at coordinate 5,417,840 of NC_135168.1, read as the reverse complement.
CTCTGAGTTAACTTGTGTTTCTCCTACAGCTCCGGACCGCTAAAAATGCGCGTGCTCTTTGTGAGCTCGTTCCCGGCTCGTAACCAGCGCGTTCTGCCGTCAAGGGCGATCATTGGTTAAATGTGATCATGTGACTGATGCAAGTCAGATCCTTTTATTTAGCAAAATGTGATTAATAGTTAAATATTATTGTTGAGGGGCACAGACAGGACTCCGCACGCGCACACACACATTAAAAAAATAATAATAATAATTTTTAAAAAAAAAGTTGCCTCAACAAAAGGGCACCTTGGGCACCATCAGGAAAGGGGCGGGTGCTCAAGCCCCTCTAGCCCCCCCCTTTGCACGTGCCTGCTGTTAGGTTAATTGTGCTGATCCTCGGGTTGGGGGATTTGTGTTTGTACTGGAGCGCAAAATTCAAACCAATGGAAGATGGACAACAAAAGTTCAAAGCCATCAGGTGCTCAGGTTAGAAAAAAGAGAAAAGATGCAGGTAAGCAGACGTGTGATTGGATAATGGCAGCTCATCCTGAACCAGTCAGACTAAACTCCAAACAATACATTATGTTACAGATTTTAATATTAATTAGTCATTGTTACTTGTTGATTTGTCCTTTTCTCATTGTGTGACGAATTATGACGACTGTTTGGTAGCTGTTACTGTCTCTCTCTCTCTCTTCATGTGTGTTTCTCTGGTGAAACAATAGTTTTGTGTTAATGTTAGGGCTGCACGATTTTGCATAAAATGAGAATCACGATTTTTTGGCTTAGAATTGAGATCATGATTCTCTCATAACAATAAATAAACATAAAACAACAAATGTCTCACGTTTTGTTGTTGCAGCAAAATGTTGTCCTGCTTGAAATTCCGTCTCCACCGTTGCTCGACGCTGCGTGTACAGAGCAGGTAGTGCAACAATAGAAAAATAGTTGCGGGACGGCACTGTGTAGCGTTTGTCTAGGGAGTTGATCGTTTTCCTAAATCCCTCGTTTTGCACAGTGTTGATGGAGCCATATCTTTGGTCAGGTGATAAGTGATAGCCTCCGTGATGTCTTTGTGCCTGCGGGAGTTCGACGTGTATAGGGAAGCGCTGTATAAGGTTCCCGTTATTGATGTTTGGGTGGTTGACCGGGACGGATTTTCTCCTGTCACTTTCTCGTCATCCCTGACGTGCTCTCCGTTGTTTTTTCCCTGCTAATTTTAGCATCACACGGCACAGCTTCTGTATCACGTGGTATAAGGCTCCGCCCTTGTCATTTGTTGAGCAGGAAGAGTGAGCGCTTGTTTTCATGCAGAGTACGTCCCGGATCAAAATGTGAAGTTTTACAAATCACCACTTCTTTAGTGAATATCATTTCAGTCTCAGACAATCTCGTTTCTCTTACAGAGGTTGAATGCACCTTCTGCGGATGGCGGTACCACACAGTGTGCGTGGACTTCCCCTGCACAGAAGGCAACTACAAATGCTGTGAATGCTAAATAAACAGAAACAAATGATCCCTGTTGTCTTTGCTTGATGATTGGTTTGAGTCTTGACAATCCACATTGCTGGCGTTGCATCTTTCAATGCCAGCAATGGCAGGTATCAGTGCTCAAACCTTTTGTGTTTGTTTCCAACAAGTTGCCCACCTCGGGAAACAAAAATGTGTTCTTTTACTTGTCAGATGAACATATGAGACACTTTGACTCTTCAGTGCAGTGTGGAGCCTAACAAAGATCTGTTTTGTGTCCCAGCTGATCAGCAGGAGGAGGAGAGTCTGACGGAGCAGCAGAGGAACATTTTCAGCTACTTGGACTCAGCTCAGCCACTACAGAGGAAACAATGAGCTCAACACAGAAGGTGACAGACAGAGCAGGACCATATGACCAAAGATATTTATCACCATATACATCTGAACATTTGCCATAACGATGTAGCTGACGATATAATTGACAGCAGACAAAATACTTTACAGCTGCACAACTTTATTAAAAAGCCATCAATGTATTTTCACTGAAACAAGCAGCTGTTGTTTATGTGCATTAAAGTTATATAAAAATGTAACAGTGCAAATGCAAATTCCTCGCTGACAGTTTAACCAAAAGGCGTTTCCAGTGGAAACTGGCCGACACATCCTGAGCATAACCATGTATAATATCCACTAAACTTCAGAAGAGGTTATACAGTCGTGGCCAAAAGGTTTGAGAATTGCATAAATATTGGAACCTGGAGAAGTTGCTGCTTAAGTTTTTATAATAGCATTTTGCCTGCACTCCAGAATGTTATGAGGAGTGATCAGATGAACTGCATCGTCCTTCTTTGCCATGAAAACGAACTTAATCCCCAAAAAGCCTTACCGCTGCATTTCATTGCTGTCATCAAAGGACCTGCTGAGACCATTTCAGTGATTGTCTTCTTAACTCAGGTGAGAATGTTGGCGAGCACGAGGCTGGAGATCATCATGGCTGTATCCCGATTCAGGTTCTGCAGCTTTAAAGTCCTCAAGGGCCGCGTACTCAAAGACCGCTAAGGCCGAAGTGCGAGGCTCGTAGGCTCGTGAAATGGGACGTCTAGCCTCCGTCGCGCTGCCCAGGTTGCCTAGCAACCATGATACTAACAGCTGGAAACGTTTCATACAGCTTTGTTTGACAGAAATGAAGGAGAACATATTTAGTTCATTTGTTTCTACATGAGCTCTGTGTGATTTGATGAGTATCTGAGGCTGAGACCACAGGACTGTGAAACATGATTGTTGGGCTTCATTTCTGTGCTGAACAGTCGTTTAAGATTAGCTGTAAATAACAATTAGCTGATGTTGTTCATGAGACTAAAGTCAGTGTAAATATGATATGGCCAATATTATAGTTATTATATTAATCACTTCACTCACAGACAAGTATCTGTGACAGTGTGTATACAGATGTCTCATATATAAGAGACAAATTTTGTTCCTTCAGTATGTTGGCATTATTACATTTGGCTCAATGCTTACATATATGTGTAAAAGCAAATGTAGGAGGTGTGATAACTGTGTCTGATAGAATGAAGAGTAGACTGATATATGAAATATTCCTTTATTGGGTGAGAAAATCAGACCATGTCATAACTGCTTTAAGTCACATAGAATAGATATCAGAGCCTTAAACAGGCTGACTTCTGCTAAATGGGTCAAACTGGGCAGAAAGTCTACAAACACATAACATCCTTATAGAATATGATGTAACACTATAGATCAACTTAGCTCAGAATATATTAAATTCAATTTTATTTATATAGCGCTAAATCACAACAAAAGTCGCCTCAAGGCGCTTCATAGATACAGAGAAAAACCCAACAATCATATGACCCCCTATGAGCAGCACTTTGGCAACAGTGGGAAGGAAAAACTCCCTTTTAACAGGAAGAAACCTCCGGCAGAACCAGGCTCAGGGAGGGGTGGCCATCTGCTGTGACCGGTTGGGGTGAGAGAAGGAAGACAGGATAAAGACATGCTGTGGAAGAGAGACAGAGGTTAATAACAGATATGATTCAATGCAGAGAGGTCTATTAATACATAGTGAGTGAGAAAGGTGACTGGAAAGGAAAAACTCAATGCATCATGGGAATCCCCCGGCAGCCTACGTCTATTGCAGCATAACTAAGGGAGGATTCAGGGTCACCTGGTCCAGCCCTAACTATATGCTTTAGCAAAAAGGAAAGATTTAAGCCTAATCTTAAAAGTAGAGATGGTGTCTGTCTCCTGAATCCAAACTGGAAGCTGGTTCCACAGAAGAGGGGCCTGAAAACTGAAGGCTCTGCCTCCCATTCTACTTTTAAATACTCTAGGAACAACAAGTAGGCCTGCAGAGCGAGAGCGAAGTGCTCTAATAGGGTGATATGGTACTACAAGGTCATTAAGATAAGATGGGCCTGATTATTTAAGACCTTGTATGTGAGGAGCAGGATTTTGAATTCAATTCTGGATTTAACAGGAAGCCAATGAAGGGAAGCCAAAACAGGAGAAATATGCTCTCTCTTTCTAGTCCCTGTCAGGACTCTTGCTGCAGCATTTTGGATTAGCTGAAGGCTTTTCAGTGAGTTTTTTGGACATCCTGATAATAATGAATTACAGTCGTCCAGCCTGGAAGTAATAAATGCATGAACTAGTTTTTCAGCGTCACTCTGAAACAGGATATTTCTAACTTTAGAGATGTTGCACAAATGGAAGAACGCAGTCTTACATATTTGTTTAATATGTGCGTTGAAGGACATGTCCTGGTCAAACATGACTCCAAGGTTTCTCACAACGTTACTGGAGGCCAAGGTAATGCCATCCAGGGTAAGAATCTGCTTAGATACCATATTTCTAAGATTTTCAGGGCCGAGTACAATAACCTCAGTTTTATCTGAATTAAGAAGCAGAAAGTTAGCGGCCATCCAGGTCTTTATGTCTTTAAGACATTCTTGCAGTTTAACTCATTGGTGTGTGTTATCTGGCTTCATGGACAGATAGAGCTTGGTGTCATCAGCATAGCAGTGTAAATATATGCTATGTCTTCTAATGATGCTGCCTAAGGGAAGCATGTATAATGTAAACAGAATTGGTCCTAGCACTGAACCCTGTGGAACTCCATAATTAACCTCAGTGTGTGAAGAGGACTCTCCATTTACATGCACAAATTGGAGTCTATTAGATAGATATGATACAAACCACTGCAGCGCAGTACCTGTAATACCTACAGCATGTTCTGATCGCTCTAATAGGATATTATGGTCGACAGTATCGAACGCTGAACTAAGGTCTAGCACATAGGTGTCAAACTCAAAATTTGGCCCGCAGCCTAATTACATTTGGCCCGCGAGGCCATACCAAATTACTATTAGAGCTGGCCCGCCGGTCTTATGCAGCGCATGTACTGCTAATACTACAACTCCCAGAATGCTCTGTTGGCGTTTTGGCGCGTCAGTCAGGACAGGACCCATTAACGCCCTCTCCTCTGTTTACTGTAGTCATAGCAACCGCATGAATACTGCCGCGCTACCTCTCCCAAAATGGCGAAAAGAAAGAACGAAAACAGGAGCTTCCTGGACAGGTGGGAGACAGAATATCTGTTTACCTATGTAAAAGACAGACCTGTTTGTCTTGTATGTGGAGCTCATGTGGCTTTAACCAAGGAGTACAACATTAGACGACACTATGAAACGAAACACCAAGAGAAGTACAAGGACCTGGACATGACTCAAAGGCGCCGGAAAGCAGAAGAGATGAAAAGAAGTTTTGTTTCACAACAGACTATGTTCAAAAAAGCCATATCACAAAGTGAGGCTGCTGTAAAGGCTAGTTTTGTTGTGGCAGCAGAGATCGCAAAATCAGCCCGGCCCTTCAGTGAGGGAGAGTTTGTGAAAAGTTGTATGATGAAAGTGTGCCCAGAGAAAAAGCAAGTATTTTCAAATGTTAGCCTGAGCAGAAACACAGTAGCTGATCGCACACGTGAACTTGCCAACAATCTAAATAACCAGCTGATGGAGAAGGGAAACAGTTTCGTTGCATTCTCCCTCGCTATGGATGAGAGCAGCGACGCCTCTGATACTGCCCAGCTTTCAGTCTTCATCCGCGGTGTGGACTCAACTCTCTGTGTTACGGAAGAACTTTTAGGATTAAAATCAATGCATGGAACAACCACAGGGAAGGAAATATTTGAAGAGGTTTCCAAATGTCTAACTGAAATGAAGTTGCCATGGGAAAAACTTGTGGGGTTAACGACAGATGGTGCACCAGCGATGTGTGGTCAAAGGAGCGGACTGGTGGGCAGGGTACGGGAGAAGATGCGAGCGGAGAACTGTGCAGGTGAGCTGACTGTTTATCACTGCATCATACATCAAGAATCACTTTGTGGCAAAGCCCTAAAGATGGAACATGTTATGACCACAGTAACACGAGTAGTTAACTTTATAAGAGCCAAAGGTCTGAATCACCGCCAATTCAAATCTTTTCTTGAGGAGTGTGGTTCGGAATACGGAGACGTGCTGTATCACACGGAGGTGAGGTGGTTAAGCCGAGGGAAAGTACTGAACATGTTTCGAGCTACGCGAGGAAATATTTCAGTTTCTGGAAAGCAAAGGGCAAGACACAGCTGAGCTCAGGGAGCAAGAGTTTCTGTGTGAGCTGGCCTTTATGTGTGATATCACGAGCCATCTCATTGCACTGAACCTGCAGCTTCAGGGACGGGGGCGTATCATCACAGATATGTACGCTGCAGTGAGGGCTTTTAAAACGAAATTGTGCTTGTGGCAGAATCAGATACTACAAGGAAACCTGGGCCATTTTCCCTGCTGCCAAACGATGAACATGCAAATCTCTACTGCTGTGTTCCCATGTGCACAGTTTGCTGAAAAACTCTGTGTACTCAGTACTGAGTTTACCTGGCGGTTTGCCGACTTTGACGCCCAGAAATGTCGATTTGAACTGCTCAGTAATCCTTTTGCAGTTGACGTGGCAAAAGCACCAACAAACCTCCAAATGGAGCTGATTGAACTCCAGTGTAGTGACACGCTGAAATCAAAGTATGATGCTGTGGGCGCTTCACAATTTCCACATTTCATCCCTGACACAATGCCTGGGCTCCGCACCCACGCTGCTCAGATGCTCTCCATGTTCGGCAGCACTTACCTATGTGAGCAACTATTCTCCTCAATGAAGATGGCCAAAACATCTCACAGGAGACGTCTGACCGATGAACACCTTCACTCGATCCTGAGGATTTCCTCAGCACAGAGCCTGAGCCCAGACATTGAGGAACTAGCATCCAAGAAGAGATGCCAGGTGTCTGGCTTGGACGCATCAGAGTAGATCAGTGTGTAGCAAACTGAGCTATAATTACCATTTTCTTTGTGCAATTTGTCTTGCTACTCCCAGACATGGGCTTGAATGGTTTCACGTTTAATGATATTTTTATTAGTTAAGTGGTTTATTATTGTTATTTTATTTTTACATTTATTATTAGCCTGGGGAAAAAGTTTACTGCTAAAATTTAAATCAGAAGGCTGCAAATACAATTTTTACTTAAGAAATGCATTCCAGTGATATGTTATTTAATTGGAATTTCAATTTTGCATGTGTGCAATATTAAGTTATATATGTTTATATAAGTTATATATCGTTCAGTATTAAGCGTTTCTTATTCCATATTCAGTTTTTCAGCAAAACTTATTTGAGTCTGTAAGAAAAGGTTCCTTGTTATATTTGGAGGAAGATTTTTTTCAATAAATATTAACGTTGGCCCGCGACTTTGTTCCAGTTTTGAATTTTGGCCCACTGTGTATTTGAGTTTGACACCCCTGGTCTAGCAGGACAAGCACAGAGATGAGTCCACTGTCAGAGGCCATAAGAAGATCATTTGTAACCTTCACTAAAGCTGTTTCTGTGCTGTGCTGAGCTCTGAAACCTGACTGAAACTCTTCAAATAAACCATTCCTCTGCAGATGATCTGTTAGCTGTTTGACAACTACTCTTTCAAGGATGTTTGATATTAGAGCTGGGCGATATATCGAGTTTTTAAAAAATATCGATATATTTTTATACGAGATATAAGATGTGACAATATCCTTTATATCGATATAGTCTATGTTACATTATAATTATACTTGTGGAGCCGCAAGTTTGCCTCTCTTTCGTCCACTTTCGTCTTCACAACGTTACTCGGCCTCGCCTCTCCTTCACTGAACACAACTCCCCCTCCTCCCCCATTGCTTCACCTGCAGGAAGCGACAAGATGGACACGGCAAATCTCCATTAACGAGTTACTGACCCGTGTGTGGGGCTGGACGCCGTCAACGTGTTAGCTAGCTAACCACGCTAACGAGCTAACCACGCTAACGCCATGCAGCCCAGAGGTGGTGCACGGACTAAAATCCTTTCATTTTCTCAAAAGTTGACAGCGCGCCTTATGTATGAATTCTGGTTGTGCTTGATGGCTGCGAACCGATTTTATGTGGAACACGGCGCTCAGCAATCTGTCAAAAAATGTTTTAGTACGACTTTGGTAAGCTACGGAGCTGCACCGCTTGATGGATTGTCAGAACATTACGGCTGAGCCTCGCGGAGTGATACGTACTGTGCTTCAACACAATATTACAATATTACCCTACTGTGTATAAGGACCATAAATGGCACCTGTTAAGAGACGTGGTTGCGAAGCGGATTTCAAACTCAATGCTGTCAGTCACAGAGTAGAAGTTGGGAACTGAGCAGCTGTGAAATCTGTCTTTGTTATTGTGCTCAGCGTCTTTTAGTTTACATTTTGACTGCACAATTGTGAGCTTTTTGTTATGCACAAAAACAACATTGTTTTCTTTTATTTATGGAGCATTATTATTTAATAAATGCTCATAATTTATTTTTGAGTAAATTTTATGTACATCTGCTCTATATATAGATATATATCTTATATCGCCAACAAGCTAAAAAATATCGAGATATGAATTTTGGGTCATATCGCCCAGCCCTATTTGATATGAAAGGAAGGTTGGAGATTGGCCTATAATTAGCTAAGACTGCTGGGTCTAGAGATGCTTTTTGAGTAAAGGTTTAACTACAGCCAGCTTGAAGGCCTGTGGTACATAGCCGATCATTAGAGATAGGTTGATCATATTTAAGATCGAAGAATTAATTAATGGCAGGACTTCTTTGAGCAGTTTTGTAGGAATGGGGTCTAAAAGACACGTTGATGGTTTGGAGGAAGTAATTATTGAAGTTAACTCAGAAAGATCAATTAGAGAAAAAGAGTCTAACTTAACATCAATGGTACTAAGAGTAGCTGTAGATAATATTACATCTGTGGGATGATTATTGGTCATTTTTTCTCTAATGATAAAAATTTTATTTGTGAAGAAGTTCATGAAGTCATTACTCGTTAACGTTAAAGGGATGGTTGGCTCAAAAGAGCTCTGACTTTTTGTCAGCCTGGCTACAGAGCTGAAGAGAAACCTGGGGTTGTTCTTATTTTCTTCAATCAGTGATGAATAGTAAGATGTTCTGGCTTTGCGGAGGGCTTTCTTATAAAGCAGCAAACTATTTCTCCAGGCTAAATGATGATCCTCTAAATTTGTGACACGCCATTTCCTCTCCAGCTTACGAGTCATCTGCTTTAGGGTAAGTGTTTGAGAATTATACCACGGAGTCACGTACTTCTGATTAGAGACCTTAGTTTTCACAGGAGCTACAGTATCCAGAGTCGTACGTAGTGAGGAGGTGAAATTATTAACAAGAAAATCGAACTCTGTTGGGGTAGCGTTCAGATAGCTGCTCTGCTCTGTGTTGGTACAGGGCATTGAAGATGATAACAGTGGGTGGATTATATTCTTAAACTTAGTTACAGCGCTTTCAGAAAGACATCTACTTTGAAAAAGTCTACTCTTCACCGCTGTGTAATCAATTATTGTAAATGTAAATGTTATCAGGAAATGATCAGACAGGAGAGGGTTTTCAGGAAACACTGTTAAATGTTCAGTTTCTATGCCATATGTTAAAACAAGATCTAGAGTGTGATTAAAGTGGTGGGTGGGTTCTTTTACATTTTGAGAGAAACCAATTGAGTCTAATAACAGATTAAATGCCATGTTGAGGCTGTCATTTTTAGCATCTACATGGAAGTTAAATCAATTTGTTGATCAATTATTAAGTCATGTACTAACAGAGACTTGGAGAAGAGAGACCTAATATTTAATAATCCACATTTCACTGTTTTACTCTTTGGTTCAGATGTGGATACTGTATTGTTCTTTCTTTGTGATTGTTTATGTTTAAGTTGTTTGTTGCTGGTTTTTAGTTTGTTTTTTGTCTTTTTGGGAGCTGACACAGTCTCTATGGAGATGGGTTTTTGGGGGGGTAGCAGGAGGAGAGAAGCTGCAGAGAGCCGTGTAAGACTGCAACTCTGCTTCCTGGTCCCAACTCTGGATAGTCATATTTTGGGGGGTTTAATAAATTTGTCCATATTTCTAGAAATGAGAGCTGCTCCATCCAAAGTGGGATGGATGCCGTCTCTCCAAACAAGACCAGGTTTCCTCCAGAAGGTTTGCCAATTATCTATGAAGCCCACATCGTTTCTGGGACACCAATCAGACAGCCAGCAATTTAAGGAGAACATGCGGCTAAACATGTCACTCCTGGTCTGATTGGGGAGGGGACCAGAGAAAACTACAGAGTCCGACATTGTTTTGGCAACGTTGCACACAGATTCAATATTGATTTTAGTGACCTCCAATTGGCGTAACCGGGTGTCATTACTGCCGACGTGAATTATGATTTTACTGAAATATACATAAAGCATATAAACAATTACAGCAATATGATGCAACAAACACAGCAGCTACTGATCCAAAACACTCAAAGCTTCATAGAACTGAAACCAACATTTATTTTTAGCTCCATTCTGCTGCTGATACAGACTTTAGGTTTCTGAACATTAAACTTGTTGCTGCCTTTCATAGTGTGTAACTTGAAGGCCCTGAGTACTTTCTCCCACACTGGAAACACTGGGATGATCACATTATTTGAACATTACCTAATAAGACTGATTCAGCACAGACAGTTATGTTAAACTTTCCTAGCAGTCCTTCACAAACAGGGAACAGTCTGTCTATTCTCTCCATCTGTCAGCTGCTGCTGGCTCTTCCTCCTCCTCTTCCTCACACACTGCTGAGTTTGTCCTGGTGGATCATCAGGGCTGCAAAGCCTCACAGATGATGTGCAGCAGTGGCTCCCTCAGTCTGTCCTCACTCTGGACACTTGCAGTCGTCACACATGGAAATCAAATGTGTGATAAGCTGCAGGACTCAAACACAAGTGTAACTTATAAACACATGTTCATACTTTTATTCCACAATCAGAGAGAAAGAAACAGAGAGAGAGTGCAGGACAGTCAGACAGGTGACAGTCTCAGGTGTACACACTGCTACACAACAGCACCAGAGAAGCAGGATTTAGTGTTTGTGTTATTACGAGTGTAAACAAGAAGAGTTCCAGATGGTGCAGTGGACACATGTGTGACTGCTGTGATTAAAGCATCTTTCTTTCAGCTTAACGAGTGAACCGTCAGCTCGTTCAAACACACGTTAAAGTGCGTTTGGCTCGACACCACCGAGCAGAGGCAGCAATATAACACAGCTAACATTAACAGTGCAGTGAATCCTGCTTGTGCCGTGATGTTCAGGACTGCAAACCGAGCAGCATCACTGACTTTCAGCTTGTTGTGTTTGTGGATATATGACTGACTTTAATTATCCACAAAATCATCACATTCTCTGTCAGATGAAGGTCGACTATTGAACGGCGTATATTTTAAAGGCTTTAAAACCAAGTTAACGCTGAAAGTACAAACATCACTAATGTCACATAACTCTGCCGACAAGGCATAGCTATGGCTATGAAATGCTCTTTGTGTATCACTTCTTCATTATGAAAGATGTCATTAATGCACTAGTAATGTCTCATCTGGAGTATTGTTCAATCATTTGGTCAGCAGCTAATAAGACAGATCTTAACAGACTTCAGTTAGTCCAGAATAAGGCGTCCAGATTAGTGTGAAGATGTTCATACTATACTAATATTGATAAAATGCATAATAACCTTTCTTGGCTTCCTGTACAGGCTAAAATATTCTATGGCTTACTTGTAGTTCTAAAGAAAGCAATTCTGTTAAACACACCACATTTATTCTGCTCAGCTGCAGTATCCAGATGAAATACATCATCATATTACACAGTTTTCAACAAGCTGCAATTTAGTAAATTCTCGAGTTAAAAGTAACGTTTTGTAAAACTGTTACATTTAGAGCAACTTTTAAGTGGAATAAGTTGCCTTAAAAAATTAGAGAATTATTCAAAACTTCAATGAACACTTAAAAGCCGATTTACAGAGCTTTTAGTTGTTGTAAATATTGTAAGACATGATTTGTTTTTGAAATTTGTGTAATGTGCCTCAATGTTATTGATATTATTATTATTATTATTGATTGCTTATATTTGAACAATTGTGAAACCTCACTGTGGATGTAAGAGTGAAATTATGTGGATATCTTGAATCCACTTTATTGTGTAATATTTTATGTGAGTATTTGACGGAAGACGAGCAACATCTGTTGTGGAAGCTAACGGGGTTCCTTTAGAATAAACAAACATAGGATTTATTATCACTGAATAATTCTGTATAAATCTATACAAATTATAGAAATATGTAATAGGAAACAACAAAATAATCTAATTTATAAAATAATGTGTGTGTGTGTGTGTGTGTGTGTGTGTGTGTGTGTGTGTGTGTGTGTGTGTGTGTGTGTGTGTGTGTGTGTGCGTGCATGATTTTAGTGTTTGAACAGTCATGAATTATCTTTAACAGCAGGTTGGATGTAATGTGTTAGAACTACCAGCAGGTGGGGATGAGAGACCTTTAAGGTGTTTGGTGCCACGCTCCACCTTCAGGTTTAAAACTAGTGTTAATGGAGTTTGAAGGTTGAGTTTGTTCCACGACTGCATTTCACTCACTGCCTCTGTTTGTATCTCTGTCACTGCAGGACCAACATGGAGCCAGAAGTCAGCGCTCTCAGGAGGCCGACAAACCTCACAGAGGAAAGGGAGAGAAAAAACACACCTGTGACGAGTGTGGGAAGGGTTTTACTCTGAGGGCTAAACTAAAACAGCATCAGGTCATCCACACTGGAGAGAGACCGTTCAGCTGTGACTTGTGTGGAAAGTCTTTTTCCTTGAAGGGTTCCCTAAAAAAACACCAACTCATCCACAGTGGAGTTAAAGCGTACAGCTGTGATCAGTGTGGCAGAGCTTTTACTCACAGTAGCAGCTTACAGAAGCATCTAGTTACCCACTCTGGAATTAAGGCATACAGCTGTGACATCTGTGGAAAAACTTTCAGCCAGAGAAGGAGCCGAAATACACACCTACGCATTCACACTAGACATGATGTGTACTGCTGTGAACAGTGTGGCAAACAGTTTACAACAGACGCACAGTTACAACAACACATGTTTACCCACACTGAGGAGAGACCTTATGAATGTGACCTGTGTGAGAAGACTTTTAAAACTCCACAGCACCTGAGACGACACCAACAGATCCACACCAGAAAGAGACTCTACAAGTGCAGTTACTGTGAGGTATGTATTTATATTGTTATCTTGTCATTTTAGCCTGACTGTTTGGAACAACTCTGCTCATTAAACTGTGTTAGCATGTTAGCAATTCTACTGCATGGAAAAGCAGCTCTGAGTGATTATTCAGATTTTCCTTTCAGTTATAATTTTAGTATTACTGTAGTATTATGGTGGTAGTATTGTAGTTATTGCAGCCCAGTAAACTGAGTGTGTTAACTGAAACAGTCAAATGTAGTTGGACGTCTGCAGAGATGCTCTTTATTTCAGGCGACGTTCAGGATACAAATGTTGAAGGACTGACTTACACTGTCTTTGTGTCTTTGTTTAGAAGCAGAGCGACACAGATGGATCCAGTTCTCAACCCTGTCATCACTGTGGTGGTGGGAAAGACTTTCATTGTGACCTCTGTGGAAAAACTTTCAGTCGGCAAAAGACCCTAAAAGTACATCAACGTAGACACACTGGAGACAAACTGAAATACTGCAAAGAATGTGGGAGAAGCTTCACCACACCAAGTGAGTTAAAACGACATGAACTGATTCACAGTGGGGTTAAAAAGCACCTCTGTGATCAGTGTGGGTCATCATTCACCACTGCAGGTCAGCTTAAATCACACAAACGAGTCCACACAGGAGAGAAACCACACAAGTGCAGACACTGTGACAGAAGCTTCTCACAGTCAGATAATCGTAACATTCATGAACGTGGACACATGGAAGGAAACTACAGCTGTGACCAGTGTGACAAGAGCTTCAGGAATCTCAGATCATACTCTGCACACAAACGATCCCACGTTACTAATAAACTGTTTCACTGTTACCAATGTGCCCAAACATTCACCTCATTGTCTGCTCTGTGCAAACATCAGCGCGATCACTCAGGGCTGAAATCACTCCCATCACTGGATCACAGTGAATCTGAAGACACAGAAAGATCCTCTGGTTTCTGTGTCAGACTCAAAAAGCTTGAGATCAGGCTCCACAGAGTTCAGATAGAATCATTTAAACTTGTGTTGAACTGAACTGGTTGCTGGGCTGAACTTCTACATAATACAGATCTACATGGGATCTTCTTTTCTGTTTTTTACTGAGTCAGTTTTGTCCTTTTTTTTCTGTCCTGGTTTTGCTCGTCTGTAAATGATTGAAACTCAGTCAAATAGTTCATTGTTCTCCAGCAAAACGTTTTGGAAACTCATGTTTAACCTTTAAAACTCTGACATGTTTTAGCACACAAGGCTTCATCGGGGAGTTCACTCATGATTGGACCATGAGAACAAAGGTTTTTAGTTCTTTCAAAGAGAGTCTTGGAGATGTTTGATGTTTCTGTTTTTTCTACATAAAGGAATAAACTATTTTTCTTGCTTCATGTAGTGTGGAAGTTTTTAATGTTTCTTCATCTGTTATGTTCTTGAATGTGTTCACGTGAAGATGGTATAAATAAACTCTTGTCAGAGATTTACAGTTATCAAACAGTCAGGTGAATAAACAACACTGAGACACTTGGAGACGGTTAACGTGCTGCACGGGTGAGGGCTCAGAGAGGACTCACACCGAGCTGCAGTAGTCGTTTATTATTTATAGCAGGGTGAAACAAGCATAGCAGTTTCCTCTAATTTTGCATATGTGTGTGTGTGTGTGTGTCTAAGTTCGTATAAATATCATAGGGTGAACTTCCTCTTTCTATAAACAGAGCGAGTAGTACATTTTGTTCTTTTCCTATTAAGAGTAAAATATGAACATGTACTTTAATGCAACATAAAACTCATTAAAGCGTTTCTTCTTTAACATCCCCTCCTGATGTTAATATTTTTCACTTAATCATACTTTATTATCAGCCAACAATCACTTGATTATAACATTTTCAATTGTAGCATCATTCAGTATGTGTGTGTGTGTGTTTCTATACTAAATCTTCTTCATCCGGTTCATCTTCTAGTGGCAGTCCAACATAGGTAATTACTGTGGCCTGTACCATTTTGTCAATCATGGATCTTATGCATGGTAGGATACATGTAGAAAACAAGCATAATAATAGAAGCAGAACTCCTATCAGTACGAGTCCTTTTATCACGAGGGTCTTCCAGCTGCCACTCAGCAGCCAGGTCAGCCAGTCCTCATTGTTCGTGACATAGTCTTGTTGCTGCGCATTACTCAGTTGTCGCAACTTGTCTAGGGCGGTGGTCTTGGTCAAGGAGTGCACGTTGTCCGGGATATAGATGCAACAAGTGGTGTTGAATAAGACACAGAGGCCCCCTCTCTCAGCGAGAATCATGTCCAGGGCGACCCTGTGTTGCATGACCACTATTCTGATCGCGTCGATTTCCTCATTCTGAGCCTTATTTATCTTTGTTGAGCTGTTCAGGAAAAGTCCAAATTGGTAGTCAAGAGTCTCAATTCTTAACGTGTTTTTTCCAGTTCCGACCCATGGGAACAGTGAGTGCAGGACCTTCTGTCCGGTGGTCCACAACTTGAACTCCGCTGGTACATCACTGCCCCAGATTGGGTCATAGGGTTGCACGTCATCAGTGTTCCTCTTGCGTCGTGGTTGGTTCTGATGACATGGTTGACCATAACATACTATTGGCGAGACTAGAGCACACTGTAGGCATCAAGGGCGCTGCCTTGGATTGGTTTAAATCTTACCTCTCCGATCGGCTCTCTTCGGTTCACTTGGCCACCTCCTCCTCCTCCGCTGTACCTGTTTGCTGTGGTGTCCCCCAGGGATCTGTGCTAGGCCCTACCCTGTTCTCACTGTATATGCTTCCTTTAAGTGTCATTTTTGAGAAATACCACATTGCCTTTCACTATTATGCCGATGACATCCAGATCTATTTTGAGCTGAATGATGATCTAGCTATGTCCGTGAGTAACTTTCGAGAGTGCATGTGTGAGGTCAAGCAATGGCTTCTGGCAAATTTTCTTATCCTTAACGATAAGAAAACTGAAATTATGATCTTTGGCAGTGACGCTTTTTGTGCCAAACTTCATGATGCTTTTGGTTTTCTCACTAGTTCTTTCCCTGACACTGTTAGGAATCTGGGTGTGCTACTTGACAGCTCATTTAAACTTGATAAACAAGTATCTGCTGTCGTCAGATCTAGTTTCTACCAACTTCGCCTTATTTCCAGGGCCAAACACTACATCCCCCACAATGACTTGGAAAAGCTTATCCATGCCTTTGTTACGTCAAGACTAGATTACTGTAATTCACTTTATTATGGTCTCCACTCTACCCTTTTACATAGATTACAGACAGTCCAGAATGCCGCTGCACGCATTCTAACTAAAACTAAGAAGTTTGCTCACATCACTCCTGTCCTTGCTGATCTGCACTGGTTGCCTGTGAAATTTCGTATTCAATTTAAAATTCTGTTGTTTACTTTTAAAATTACTAATAACACAGGGCCAAGTTATCTTAAGGAACTCTTAAATTCATATCTTCCTACGAGGGCCTTAAGATCTTCCTCACAGTCATTGTTGGTCCAGCCCAGATCTCGCTTGAAGTCTAGAGGTGATCGAGCGTTCGCTCTAGCTGCACCTGAGCTGTGGAACAGTCTCCCGATTGGCATCCGGGCGTCTGATTCTATTCAATCTTTTAAATCACGGCTTAAAACATATCTGTTTGAACTTGCTTTTTCTACTAGTTAAATTCTCGCCTTGCTTCTAGTGAGTTGTTCTATTAATGTGTCTGGTTGTTTTGCGTTGTCCTGCGCTGTCAATGTTTTCTATCACTGTGTTTGATGGTACAGCTTTACAGCTTTACTCTGCTATAGCTGTGTGCTATAGTTTATTTTATTAGTGGTTTTACCTGTGAACATAATCTCTCACTTATATGACTCTGACGTTATAGTGCTAATTATTTTATTATTTTATTGTTGCGTAGCCTATGTCCTCTATCACTGTGTATGATGGTACAGTTCTACTTTGCTATAGCTGTGTGCTATAGATTATTCCTATTAGTGGTTTTTACCTGTGAACATAATCCCACACTTATATGACTCTGATGTTTTAGTGTAAATCATTTTATTGTTTTATTGTTTCATGTAAAGCACTTTGGCATGCCCCTGGCTTTTAATGTGCTCTATAAATAAAGATTGTTGTTGTTGTTGTTGTTGATGGAATACTCTGAAGGTGTGGTCTGACACTAAAATTGGGGCGCAGAGTCCGGTACAAGAAAAGCTCACAACTAAGACAAAACTGCTCCTGCAAGGAAAGCTCACTGTTATGCATGCAAGGTGATCAGCTCTAGGTGAGAAGACATTTAAATCTCACACTTGTTCTGCTGCATTTTTGAAGCTCAATTCCAGGAACAGATCGCAGGGTTCATTTTTATATACACTGCAACTGCCATGAGGACAGGGCCATTTTTTTGTTGTTGTTTGTTTTTCCTTTTGCTCTGTGCAGCATTTTGGCAGCATTTTTAAATTTCTCTTTGTATTTTTTCTTTCTTTTACTAGTGAAGAGATGTAGCGTGAACAGTTATACAGTCTAAATATCCCATATGGGTCGTGTGAAATGGTGTTTTCAGTTTCATTCAGTTGAAGTAAAGAACGTTGAATATTTCTAAGTGTGCTGTTTTGAACCAACATGTCACAGTATGATCAGTGCTGTAATTTTTGACAGTCACTGTATCAATGTTATTTTTGCATCTCTTGAATAAAGGTTTTGACCTGCAAGTGCTAATTTCTTTAGTTATTGGGGGTAAAATGGGTAATGTTAATAGGAAGGTGTTTGCCAATTCAGTAACCTAATTTAATGTTAATGGAAACTAACATTATCTCAAATTGTTTAGTTATAATTGTTGTTTAACTGAATCTTGATTTTTGATCTTGATTTGTTCTTTCCCAACATTTTTCAAAAGAAAGAGTCTAATTTCTTTGCTGTGATTGATTCCAGAGAACACGGAAGAACTGACATTATTTAACTGTTGATTTATGTAGATTCAGTGGAGGAGTAATGTCAGTTTAATTCTTTACCTACTGTCAATGCAGTGAAATTAGACATTTTGTTTTGAAAGGTTAGTGGATGCCAGCAACCATCTTGGAAGAGAACAATATAATCTGTTATAAGGCCTCCATTTGAAAATTGTGTATTTGATGCTAGAATATAATAGCAAAATGTAATTTGAAGATAACATGTAGTATTTAAGTGACCAAGTAGTATTGGGTAAAAGTTATTGAATGGTGTTGGGATAAAGTGAGAAAATTGTGAAGGATTAAAATATTCCAAGAGCTCAAATTACTTCATCAAAACATGTTTAAGTCACATTTTATCAACACAAATTGCACAGGCTTATTGAACTTGAATAAATTGTTTAAGTTGCTGCCAAAGCAAAACATCTGTGTGCAACAAATGTCCACCATTGAATTAAGTAAATCCAACAACATATTTTTTTCAGTGTAGTTTGGACTTTATGATTTCTGTAACTGGAAAATATTATTTTGTTTAAAGACAGAAGAGACCGCATAGTTGCAACATCAAAGGGAAATATTAATTAATTATCATCAAGTATATTTGTTGCTTAAGGAAGGAAAGATTTCAGATATTTAGTTCACTGCTTCAGTTATTTTATATGAAATTAAAACATTTACGTTGGTCAAATATGATGCTCTAAATCAAATAAAAGTTTGAAAATAAATGATGTATTTTTAAATGCTGCAACAAATGTTCACAAAAAGTAACTATAATTAAAACCAGTTAAACAAAATCAAATGTTTGAATCATGCTTAACCAAATGCCAGGCTGGAGAGCTGAACCTAAAGTATACGTAGAAAGATTTCAACATCTGAGCAGTTTTTAATGTTTTTATCACATATAAATGTCACAGCAGTGGGTCCTGGCCCAATGCTTTGTGTTTTTGCTTTTCTTTGACTCTTGTTTTTCTTGGTTTTTGTTCTTCTTATTTATCAGGCTCTCAGTAATCTTAGTTCTCCCTCCCTCAGTGTTCATTTCAGCCTGTGTTTAGTTTCTGTTCCCGTGTCCCACGTTTCATCGTTTCATGTCGAGTCAGCCCTGTCTCTCTGTTTCCTGTGTCTCCCCAGTCAGCCCCGCCTCCCTCGGGCACTCATGTGTGATACAGAGTAATAAACCTGACTACATTTGCTACACTCTCTTTATTACCTGTTACTTTAAAATTCATACACTAATTATGTCTGCCCATCTCTCTAATGTGAAGGTCAAAGGTCAACATCCCAGTGACATAAGAATAATCCCAAAGGGGCAAAGGCAGCGGTTAATTTAGCACATTTAGCATTAAGGGTACAGCAAGGATATACTTTTACTTATTGTGGCAGGGGTGTGGTCTCTGGCCTGCTGCAGTGGAGGCTGGTGGCGGGACGTTGGACGGCACAGGTGAGGGTGATGGAGCTCATGACTCTCCCCTTTATAGTGACGGAGGAGACTGGCGTGGGGGAAGCGTTTAGTGGAGGAAGCCGAGGAGAGAGCTGGTTTCTGGCTACAAAGACGGCGTCAAACCAGAAAAGATTGCTCGTGGTCAAATAATGTGTAATAATAATGAAATAAATAGGCCATTGGGAAAAACGGGATTTTGAAATAAAGACTGACTTTGAAAAAAAGGACATTTTGGATTAAAAATGGCTGGGAATAAATAAAATGCCTCAGGAATAATCTCTGTTATTGTGAAAAATAATGATCATGAAATAATATTTCACAATAATAAGTAAATTTACCGTATTTTCACGACCATAAGACGCACTGTGCTAAAAGGCGCAGTCTCAGTTATGTGTGCCATTACTGTATTTAACACACACATAAGGCGCATTGGATCATAGGGCGCATACAAGTACCGTATGCGTATTTAAAAATAAAGCGGGAGCAAACCTGAGTTCGGTACCTTACTCACATTTTTATTACCAGTAATCGTCATCATCAACAACACACAAGCATACAAATGTGCGTATTTAAAAATAAAGCAGGAGCAAAACAAAGTTTGGTACTCACATTTTTATCATCAAACCCATCGAAGTCCTCATCCTCTGTGTTTGAAATTAACAGCTGCGCTAAATCTCCATCAAACATGCCAGGTTCACTTTCTTCACTGTCAGAGTCACTTTCCGTGCCGTGCAGCTCCTCGGAAATGATGCCGGCTTTTGCGAAAGCTCCTACAACAGTGCCAGCAGACATGTTAGCCCAAGCATCTACAATCCATTGGCAAATTGTGGCGTAACTCGCCCGGCGCTGCCTTCCACTCTTGGTGAAACTGTGGTCTCCACCGGTCATCCATCGCTCCCAGGCCGCTCGCAGCCTTACTTTGAACACCGATGTCCAGCGGTTGGAGTTCCTTTGTCAGGCCTCCCGGAATGACAGCAAGCTCACAGTTCATTTGTTTCACTAGTTTTTTCACATCGGCTGTGAGGTGGGCACGCATAGAGTCACAGATCAACAGCGATGGTGATGCGTGGAAAAAACCACCTGGTCTCCTTACATACACCTCCCTCAGCCACTCTTTCATCATTTCCTCATCCATCCAGCCCTTTTCATTTGCCTTAATGATGATTCCTGCTGGAAACTTCTCTTTAGGCAAAGTCTTTCACTTAAAAATCACCATAGGCGGCAGTTTCTGTCCATTAGCATGGCAGCCAAGCACAACAGTAAAAAAAGACTTTTCATACCCGTTGTGCGTATCGCTACCGTGCTGGTCCCCTTCTTCTCCACAGTGTGACTCACCGGGATGTCGAAAGTGAGCGGGACCTCGTCCATGTTTGTGATGTGGCTGGGCTGGATGTGTTTGTCGCCGATGTGTTTGCTGCAGTAGGAGCGGAAGATGGCCAGCTTTTCCTTATAATCCGCTGGAAGTTGCTGCGCTACCGTAGTCCTGGTCCGGATGGAAAAATGGCACCGTTTCATAAAACGAAAGCACCAAGACGGACCTCCTTGGAAATGTTCAATGTTCATCTCTTCAGCTAGTGAAACTGCTTTTAGCCGAATGGTGACCGTCGAAACGCTTCTCCCGCTCGTTCTTTGCTCGATGATCCACCGCTCGAGTCTTTCCTCCAACTCGAGCCACCTCGCCTTGTGTCCGCGGAAACTCAGCTGCGTTTTCTTGACCTGTCGGAGCTTGTTTTCCAGCTTCCTCTACTTGCGAACCATCGATTCATTAACCTTAAATTCTCTCGCCGCTGCTCGATTTCCATGTTCCTCCGCGTAGCTGATGGCCTTCAGTTTAAACTGTGCTTCGTAAGCGTGTCTCTTTGCCATTTTCAGGGTTGTTAAAACAACGATGTTCTGCATAATGCACATACCTGTTCTTTTATACAGGTATGTGCAATAAAGTCAACGCACACACTTCACCCTTTAGCGTTCTCATGGTGTTCTCTACTACGTCCTCCTTACAATACAAAGGGCGCACTGCGCTATAGGGCGCGCCGTACTTTTTGAAGAAAATCTAAGACTTTTAAGTGCGCCTTATGGTCGTGAAAATACGGTAAATAGCAGAATGCAATATATTTCACAATAATGAGCTTTTTTTCAAAATGTGTTCAATTATTTCACAATATCATTCTCACATTACATATCTGTGTCTTATTTATTCACATAGTTATTTATTTCATCATGACTTATTTATTTATTTAATTTTGAACACTTTGGAGTTCCATATGGTTGTAGTGGGCTTGTAATGTAAATGTGGTCTGATTAAATGTGACATTAATGCTGACGCTGCATAAACCTGATAAAACAGTTCTATTAGTGGGTCTGTGTGATCAGCATCAGTGGGTGAAGGTGTTTCCTTGACTAGTAGAACGTCATGTTGGTGTTTAACAACACATGAGCCAACATCAGACTCCGAGCGCTACGATGCTAAAGATCAGAAGATCCAGTGTGACATCATCGTTACCTGGCAACAGTAGCCCTCATCTGACTTTATTGGAGGATATTTACACCAGCAACACGGTTTAGTTTGATATGACGGATCAACAACATGCGCTGTGATATCCAGTTCATCTGTAATAGATACTGGATCTAATCAGTCAGCAGATATTTGATCAGCTTATTTATAACTATACTAGAAACAAACACAACTGTGTTGGTGATTCATGCAAACTTGCATATCAGCCTTTGAAGGTTTTGTAGTATTGAGAACAAAGAGGTTGTGTTAGGGCTGAAAAGCCCGACTTGTTCTCCTCTGCAGGTCATCAAATGCACCACAGAAGTTTGTATTTGCACAAGCCTGTATATGTTTGATGGCTTTATTATTCTCTGTTCAAAGACAGTAAATGTGGAAAATGTCTCATGTAGTATCAGCTTCATTTAAAATGACTGCAAACATTTAGAGAACATGTGCTGCTGTTTGTCCTACATTTCAACACTGAATGAACCCTGAAAACATGGCAGCTGGCAGGTTGGAGTTCACATGAAATATCGGCTGTATGAAGACTGGAAATATAGATGATAAAAACATGCAGCCAAACATTTGTGGACATGAATAAACTATCTGATCCAAAAAGCAGGAAGTGACACAGCTAGAAAGTGTGTAACAGCTGAAGTCAAATGTAATGCAGAGTTGAATCTGCACTTGGATCCATCTGTGAAAGGTCCACATGTAGGGATCACATGAGTCCTGATGTTTGTCAGTCAGCTTGATAACTCCATCTACTGTGGCTACATATACTGGGCTGGTAGCTCCACAGTGTTGGAAAGAAACTATTAAATGTGCAAAGTTTAAAATCAGAGGCTCTTCTAACACAGGAGCCATGTTGAGTTTAGATCACAGCCGACCACCGGCAGTCTGAAATGGAATGAAGCCCATTGACAGCCAGCAGGTCTAAACAGGAACGCACACATTTGTATGTGTGGCAATGATGTGGCTGCAGCTGACACAGGATTGGTTCAAACTAAACATCAGACACATTTCACAGAGTTCACAAATAAACTCACGTTTTTATTTTTGAAGATGATCATAAAGTAGAATTTATGGTCCAGTAGAAACAGCAGGAGGTTTGAGCCCTTCTGATGGCAAGGCAAGGCAAGTTTATTTGTATAGCACAATTCAACAACAAGGTGATTCAAAGTGCTTTACAGAGACATTAGAAACAAAAACAAATAAAAAGCATGATTTAAAATTGATTAAAACAAGCAAACAAACTAACTAACTAATTAACAAACAAACAAACAAACAAAACAGTATATAAAATCAAAACAGATAAAATCAGAACAGTAGATAAAATCAGTAGTTAAATGTAAGTTTTGAAATTTAAGCTTAAAAGTGTGGATTTGGTGCTTTATTCAAATGCAGCTGAGAACAGGTGAGTCTTCAACCTGGATTTAAATAAACTGAGTGTTTCAGCTGATCTGAGGCTTTCTGGGAGTTTGTTCCAGATATAAGGAGCATAAAAGCTGAATGCAGCTTCTCCGTGTCTGGTTCTGACTCTGGGAACTGATAAAAGACCGGATTCAGATGACCTGAGGGATCTGGAAGGTTCATACTGGGTCAGGAGGTCACTGATGTATTTTGGTCCTAAACCATTCAGAGCTTTATAGACCAGCATCAGAACTTTAAAGTCTATCCTCTGACGGACAGGCAGCCAGTGTAAAGACCTCAGAGCTGGACTGATGTGGTCCACTTTTTTGATCTTAGTGAGGACTCGAGCAGCAGAGTTCTGAATGAGCTGTAGTTGTCTGACTGATGTTTTAGGTAGACCTGTAAAGATGCTGTTACAGTAATCAAGCCTACTAAAGATGAATGCATGGACTAGTTTTTCCAGGTCCTGTTGAGACATCAGATCTTTTATCCTTGAAATATTCTTGAGGTGATAGTAAGCTGACTTTGTTATTGTCTTAATGTGTTTTTCTAAGTTTAGGTCTGCATCCATCACTACACCCAAATTTCTCGCCTGGTTTGTGGTTTTTAGATGTATAGATTGAAGTTCTCTGGTGACCTGTAATCGTTTTTCTTTGGCGCCAAAGACTATTACCTCAGTTTTGTTTTTGTTTAGCTGGAGAAAATTGTACGGGGCCTTGGTCTCCTGGTGACATTGTGATATATATTTGTGTGTCATCTGCATAGCTACGACAGTTTATTTTGTTGTTCTTTATAATCTGTGCCAGTGGGAGCATGTAAATGTTAAACAGAAAGGGTCCCAAGATGGAACCTTGGGGAACTCCACATGTGATACTTGTCTGCTCAGATGTGAAGTTACCTGTTGATACAAAGTATTTCCTGTTTTCTAAGTATGTTTTGAACCAGTTTAGTACAGTTCCTGAAAGACCTGTCCAGTTCTCCAGTCGTTTGAGTAATATTTTGTGGTCAACTGTATCAAATGCTGCACTGAGATCCAGTAAAACTAAAACTGACATTTTTCCACTGTCTGTATTCAGACATATGTCATTAAACAGCAGAAACAGGATTTGGAGGAAGATGTTAATAGATTAGAAAGAATTGTACACTGTGAATCAATGCAAGTCTTTCTATATAGACAGATCTGTAATAATCCCTCAGGTAGGTTCCTCTGGGACAGTCACAGATAGAGACACCAATTCTGACATCCTTTGAAAGCCTGACTTTGAATTTTCATCACTCGTCATGCACACAGATGTTAATTCTACATATTCCTGGTACTGAACTCTAAATCAATATGAAGAAAATGCTCCTGCTAATCTGCATCTATGTTGATATCAAATCCTTTTCCAGCACATGGATAAATCTCTATAAATCTTTCAGTCTGATCAGAATGGGCACAGTGTTGTTATTGCAGCTCCCTGATGTTTGAAAAGCTAAATGTCCATTTTAAAGTGCTCGTGTGTAGGATTGTGTTTCCTTCCTTTGTGCAGTTCTTACAGTAAACATGTTTGAATGTTTCCTGTTCCCCTGATGCTTCTTCCTGTTGGATAAAATTGGTTTGAATAACATGTTCTTATAGGTTTTAATGAACTTCAAACTGGGATCCACTTACAAAACTGTCTCATTTTATTGGAACGATCCACATTTGCATCCATTCACGGTACATTTGACATCTAAACACGTTTGTACACATGATGAAAGGACAGATGGTGTTTGTGTGTCCTTCTTAAACTTAGTGTGGATGTTTCATCATGTAGAACTACTTAGAACAAAGTCTTTGGAACATTTGGAGAACACGTTTAGGAAAGTAACATCCTGGTAGAACATTTTCTTAAAGCAGAGCAGAGCTGCAACATGACTGTGAGGATTCAGAAGAATAAAGTCAGAATACTTTATTATTATGAAGACTAAAGTGCGCCTTAATGCTGCCGATGAACACACATGTTCTTTGTGAAAGCATGTGTGAGCACAGCTGACATGCACCACACTGACCCCACTCGCCCCATTTCTTCATCCACTTCTTGCTCTTGTGCTTGAAATGAGACGCAGCAAAATTCAGAGGCTCTAAAATCCACAAGAAGGGGGCTCGTTAGATCAGGATACTGGATGTGATCCATAGAAAACATGAATAATACACCACTTTATTTGAAGCATCTGTAGCACTGCCTCAGTTCTGGATGTTTCCACAGACTCCTCTGTGCACCTAAAGCAAAGGTCAGCAGCACATGTAGTTGGAACAATTCTTCAGTCGCACAAACTACACAGTCATTTTCCTCCAATGACGACTTTTCACTTGCAGAAATGGTCCTGTGTGATTTCCAGGCTGTGATATAAAAACTAGTTCCTAATGGCAGCGACTCACTCAGTAAACATGTGTTTCCTTCACCAACCTCACACACAGATCCAATAAGATCAGGAAGTGGGCAGTATAGTACAATATGTGTTATTCTGTGCTGCACTGCCCAAACTAAAGATCTGCTGAAGTGTTGGAAATGATCCAGATGTTTATTTTGGACGATACAGCAGAAGATCAGACATGAAAGTGGAGATAACACAGAAGACCTGCAGCAAAGGTCAGAGGTCAGACTGGGCCCTGGATTCAACAATGAGCCAATGATCATCAAGCAGTGACTAAAGCAGAGCCCTGACCTTCTGACATTCATCACACAGTCAGAACAAATGTCTGCTGATGACTTCATCTCATGAAACGACTGATAGATGTCAGTTCATTGATCAGCTGAGCTGCTGATCTTCATCGTCACAGAAACATTCAGCTTGTTTCAATCAGTAAATAACTCCCACTACTCCCAGTTTGAACTGTTCCCACTCAAAATGCTGTGAGAACAATGATCATTGTAGAACTTCACAAACATCACGTGTTGTTTTCCACATGTAAGATCAGCAAACACACAGAAACTTCCTGTTGCCACACACGGCCTCTAAAATCTCTTCCACGCTTTCTGTCTGAAGTCCACTCTCTGTGTCGGATCCACAGGAAACAACAAGATCTTATTAACATGGTTTTCAATGTGTCTCCTTCCAAAAAGTCCAACCAATGAACAAATGTGTGTATTTGTGGAGGCCGAACAAAAGCATGACACATTTCTCTGTTTCTATAAACTGGAGTCAAACACAAACATGAAGAGTTTCACTGACAGACTCCAAAATGCCCCCACAGTGGATCAAAGGGAAATCCTACAGTGTGGCCAGAGACTCTTAATGGCTCCAACATCAACACATCCACAATGTTGGATCCAGTTCTGCCTCACAGAGTTACTAAGACACACCCTCTGCCAGCATCACAACAGCTCCACCTGCTTCACCTGCCTCCTCAGCATCTGTACACCTGAAGAGAAAAGAAAGGCTCCAACAGCTCAAATCTACAAAGGATTCATGAAGTTTCATCCAACAATAACATGTTTGCCTTCCACAGTGTGCTGTTAGACACCACTGTACCTCTGCCATTTCAAAAAGAGCAGCTTGGGAACATTTTGGCTCCAAACACTTTGTGTTTAAGTTCTTTGTTTTCTTTGTGAAGCCGACAACATCTGGAGCTTTGTGACTCATAGAAACATCATTTTGTTCTTTAGATGACAGCAGATTGGGACTGAATAATCAATCACTATCAAACCAATAAAGACAAACATGCTGATTTTACAGGAACTTTGTTGGAGAAGCTGCAAAGACATGAAACTGGTGGAGATCCCAAACCAGTTGATAGTGCTGGTTATTCCAAATAAAGCTGTTTCCCTTTGAGATGAAATGACTTTGTGTCCTGATATATAATAAAGATGTTGTTGTTTTTGAGCCCCTGTATTAAAAGTAGTTTAAAGTCAGCTTGAGTTTGATGTCTTTATGTCAAAGCTGCTCATGATGTTGAGCTGCTGATGGAATAAAAACAATATAAAAGCATGTAGTCCAGACTTAAATGTAGCCTGTTGTTAGCTGAGGTCCACACACAGTGTTTGACAGTGTAAAGTGTGTGAAAGGGCTGCTGGTGGAGCTCACTAGGATGAGCAGGTGACCACGAGGTGGAGAGCAGCTGGCCTGGCTTTGACCCGGGCCACGCCCCCTTTCTCTCTGCTTTGCTGTCACTTATCTTCACTGCTCTGTCCAATAAAGCTGAAAAAGGCCCCGAATCAAAGAAATCTGCTGCAGCCTCTGAAATGTCTTCTGTTTCCTTCCCGACGGCTTTTTCACCGTCAGCCCATCAGACAGTCCAGCAGCATTTATGATGATGTCATGATGTTGAAGAGGCTGCTACGGTGGCCTCCCATGACCCCCAGCCTCATCACAGCTGAGATGCAGACATTTGAAAACATTCAGCAGACAACTGAATAACAGTCCAACACAACAGTCTGTGTGCAGACACACACTGACCTTTCATATAGTCAAACACAGCTGGTTGAGTCATTTCTCTGTGAGTCTAAAGTGAATCTAGTATTTGAAAGTCCACTTCCTGTATTTGTTGTTGAAGACTTCTTCAGCTTCTTCTCAAGGACATCAGCTGCTTGTTTGGCAGCAGAGGCAGTTAAGAAGCTTCCTGAAAAACACTGAACAGTGAGTTCACTGTGGCATATGACAGATTCAGCTTTCTGTGTGCAAATGTGTCTGTGTCGACCTTTCAAATGCTGTTGAATCCAAAACATCAGCGGCTCCTCGGCTGCTCACTTCATGCACTTCTGTCTGTGTGACAGTCCAATGACATCACAGCTGTTTCCAGCCCCAGTGTCTCAGGACTGGACACCTTTAAACATGTCGAGGATCAAACAGCGTCCAGCTAAACACACATGAAACTATCAGAGCTGACAATCATTCCAATAACATCTAATGGTTCATGTATGTAGACACAGGACTACAAGGAAATGGCTCTCAGCATCTGGCTGTGGGAACACATGAGTCCCTGTTTGTGTTCAGATTGTGTGCATGTTTTAGACGTGTGTCACATGTAGAAACACAACAATCCCACAATGACACACAGATGTGTTTGACACAGCTGTGCAGCTGTAAGTTGTTTCTAATGATTCATTGAAGCTCTTCTAACATTCTGGAGACGATCAGTACATGAATCTGTTCAACACGACAACAATTTGACTTCAGTGTGAACGTTTGCATTAAATAACCTTCTTCATCCAGCTGACAGCATCTTCATCCTATGATGTGAACAGTTCCTCCTGTTGATGACAAACCTCTGACAGGATCTGCTTGAGGAGCTTTTTCATGTGCAGCTCTCTGAGCTCAGGGCTGAGCTGCTGTTTCATCTTTAAGAGCTGCTGCCTCCTCGCCGGACTTGTTCTCCTCTTCTTCTCCTAATGACACCATTTCTGCTTCATATTAAATTCAATAAAGATGCTGACATGTATCTGTAGCAACAACATCATTGAATCTAGAACAACTGGAGCCAAACCAGTGGCTCTGCTGGGATCACTGGTGAGCCAACACTTCCTTGTTGATGCAGATTTCAGGGCTTCCTTTTGCTCCTCCGTTATAACTGTTCTCTCTTCTCAACACATGATGACACAAAGGAATCAGCAGTGACAAAGATGATGCTGAAGAGAAGCACACACTTCACACATATAACAGAGCAGTGCAGTTACACACACCTCTGCTCGACATCAGGCCTCAAACAAAGACACAAAACACTAACTTGACTCTAAACAGAAGAAACGAGCAGCTGTTTCTGTTCTGTGCTTATTTATATTTGACACACATGCTTCTCTTTGTGCAAACACACATCGCACTATAAGGGTAACCTCGCACACAATGATTGGACAGCACAGTGATGATGCTGGGAGATCCTATACGCAGCAACACAGAAACACTGAGAACTTTAAACAATGATGGAAAGTGTTATAAATGACTTGTTGGCCTCTGATCTGTCACAAACAGCTGAAACGTGTCTCTCATGAGTCACATGAAGGTTTTTGACAGAAAGGACAAAAAGTAGCTGCAGTCAGTTTGTGTCATTTTTATATTTATTCATCTGGGAGAAAAATCTGAGGGACATTAAAATGTGTTTTCAACAGAGACAAGAACATGAATATAACAGAACAGGTAAATGAACATGTTTCAAGTAAACAGCTGGACTGATCAGGTCCAAACACAGAGTGATAAACTTGTCAAACAGCTGTCATATCTTTATATAGAAGCTCTTTATAAATGCTGCTCACTGCAGTCTGTTTACTAATAATGTCAAAGTGTTAGAAACACAGAAACATCAGAATGGTCTTTGTTCACAGAAACCTGTCTGGGATCCTTTGTTGTTCTTTTGATGCAGAGTTACATTATAAATATAAAGAGTTATTTCAGAGTCTCATCAGTTTTCCTGCATGTCTTTATTTAACACATCAGCAGGGCTGAAGCTCTCATGTTAAACACACACTGATCTATGGACACGTTCATGTGTTTCTAACAGAACCAGGCTGTTATCAGCCTGCACTAACATTATGTCACACACACTGAATGTAACAGTGACAGTTTACATCATCACACAATCAGCTGTGATTGTTTCACTGTCATCAAACGAGTCAACAGGAAGTAGAATCAATAGAAACCAATCATTTACTGACAGCATGTCTGATGGAAATAAGTGCAGATTATGTATGAAGTCTAACTGCACACAGTAACTGTGTTACAATAAGGACTTAACAGCGCCCTCTGCTGGAGTGTTTCAGTACTGCGTTAACTAGAATACACCACCTCCTCCTCACACCACCTGCTACAGCTCTACTCTTCTATGACTACAGTCATCCACAGCACTGATGTGAGGTCACATGGTTCATATGTAAGGAGCACAGCTGACCTCAGGTCAGTTTAATGACTGTGAGCAGCAGCTGTGTTATTGTCACTGTGACAGGGAGACACTCTCAGACACAGCGCTCATGTCAGCTTGTTCTCATGCAGGAGGATCAGGAGCTCCATGTTTGTCTTTCTGTTTGAATCATGATGTGTTTGTGCCATCAGAGTCTGTCATGAGTACTCAGGGTTTCACAGCAGCTCTTCTGGATGCTGACGAGGACTCCAACCTCATGTTTCACCTCTCTGAGCTTCTGATGTCTGTGAACACTCGTGTTTCTTCTCTGGGCTCATCTGGACAAAAACACCTTTCTGTGTTTGGCTGCAGCCTCATTCTGACTGACAGGAAGTGTGTTATCCATGAGCTGCACTTCTGTGAGGAAGTTTCCTGCTGTGTTTCCTGTCTGTGGACAAACACGAGTGTTCCAGCTGAGGACTTGGTTCCTTCCACCTGTCCATACAGGACATCACGCTGTCTGCAGCTCTGTAAATGCAGCTCCAGGTCCTTCCACGTGCTGCTCTGTATTTGTGCAGTTTGTAGTGTGTCCTGGGAAACGTAGCACACATGGTGTTCTTCTGCTGTTTCCTCCTTTCACTGAGTGTGAAACACTGACGCTGTGCTGTTGTTCACAGAGGGGAGCTGATTCTAGCTGCAGCTGGACTCTGTCATCTAACTGAATGTGTTGGTGCTGATCACGGGGCTCTGAGGGGGGAGCAGCAGGAGGACTCTGGATGCTGACGTCAGTGTATCTGTGGAAGCTCCCACAGCGTGTCTGTCATTCAATATTGTGCTGTATATTGTATCTATGCAAAGATGAACAGACTGTGTGTTCACTGGTCTCTGTGCTGCAGCTCTGATGTCATCATCACTCCCTCCTCCACCCTCAGCAGTCCCAGCATGCTGCTGTGGTGCACCCCACCCTCACTCTACACCTGAGCCACAGACCACACCCTCCACCTCAATATACACCACAGTTTTCTCTGCTGTGGAAATGAGATCAGGAGGAAATCATCATTATTATTATTTAATAAACGCTCACATTAATGTGGGCTTATTTGTTTCATATTAGAAACATTAGTTGAGTGTTTTTAGTATAAAATGGTCAAAGTCCCTCTTTTTGCTCCTCCCCTCACCTGTGGATGGGCGGTGCTGTTACCGTGGTGACAGCTTGGATGTGTTTCAGTCCTGCCTGGTTATCACTGCAGGAATCTTTCACATTTATTACAGGTAATAACTCTGATTTTTCTGTGTATTATGAACCAAATGTATCCTGATACACACAGAGATGGATGAGCAGAGGTTTTTTTGCAGTTTATGTAGTTACTATGGACTTAATGCATACATATTATTAAAATTAGGGCTATAACAGTTGTATTGATGTATAGCAACTTGAAATGCTCCCACAAATGGCTCCACAGCATGTAAAAATATAACAAAAGCTCTGGCGGACTTGGTTCTGTGGTCAGTCTTAAAGGGTGAAGTTCAACTCTGTAATCTTCACTGTGTCACAGAGTTCAGTGAGTCCCGTTATTCACAGTATCAATCAGATCATCAGAGAACAGCTGATCAGCAATCAGTGGTGCCAACAGCGCCTCCTGTGGTGAGAGGATGCAATAATGCAATGTAGCATTTTTCCACTCAACACTTGCAGTCATGGAAACTGTCTGTTGGATCTGTGTGACGTTGCTTTCTTGGTTAGAGTTCCTCACAAATGTCCAGATGATTCTTCTAATGAGGCGTCGACCATGTTTGCAGCTCTTTGGAAGAAAACGTCGCCCTTTGCCATCCTTACTTTTCTTTGACTTCTTCAAATGCAGCTGAACTCCAGCTGGTATTTTCTTGGACTTTGCAGCTGTTTCTGGTCATCAGTTCATTCCTGCAAACCTCTGAAGCTGAACAACAATGATGCTGCATTGCTGGCTGATCCCAAAAGGTTGATTCTGTTCATCTGGACGTTTTCAGAAACGTTTGCTCACTGATCAGGTGACTTCTTCAGTCTCAGCTGACTGCAGCTTTACAAGCTTACAAACAGCACATTTGCACAATGACTGAAAGCAGCAGCACCTGATATATATGATACTAATATAATACATATACATATATAATCCATACTAATGATGAAGGAACTGAGCTCACAGTCCATTGTTCATTCAGTGAACTACTCAGTTTATTTTGGGCCTCAGAAATGCTCACTCTGTTTGTACATCACTGTCAGCAATAGACTCATTCTGCTGTGTGGACAGGAACACGTGTGACATCACTTCCTGTTTGTTTGTGACTGAAGAGGAAGAAGTTTACAAGGAATCATTTAGAAGAGTTTCAAACATCAACTGATTGAATCCATGAATGTGAAAACGTGTTTGTGAGTGAAAGAGACAGACATGTACAGACTGAACTATCTGTTCAACAGTCAGAGTGTTTCTGTAACAGGAGACACTCTGTACACTCCACTCAGCACAGGGACACTGAGGCACCACGAGACCAGAACATAAACCCAGGATAAAGAGTTTGAGTGAATGTGGTGTTGAAGGTGTGGAGGTGGATCAGAGTGTCAGAGGAGACTCTGTAGAAGGACAGAGTGCCAGCAGGACAGTCCACATACACTGCTGCTCTGTTAGAGACAGAGGAGGAGGAGGAGGAGGAGGAGGAGGAGATGGATGTTTGTATTTTATTGTGACAGACAGACTGAGGACCATCATCAGAGCAGATCAGACTCCAGGACTGATCATTGCATCCAAACACACAGTCATAACTGTATCCTTTCCTTCTGATGCTTCTGTAACTCACTGATATATAAACGCTTCCTCTCCACTCGACCTCCCAGTAACAGCGACCAGTCAGACCATTTCTACACAGCAGCTGATAAACATCAAATCTGTCTGGATGATCAGGATATGACTGAACCTCCTCCACACCTGTCACCTTCCTGTTGTTGTCAGACAGTTGGAGCTCTGTGTTCACTGTGTTTGTGTCGATTGTGAGTTGACAGGAATCTGAT
>NC_135168.1:5267130-5379630 GCF_041146795.1 Maylandia zebra | reverse complement strand
CATACTGAGGGTCGCAACTGCTTCCTCCCTCAGGCCAAATCTGGCTCGGCTATGTGAGAGGAAACGCTGCCAGGTCTCTAGCAGCAAGGAGTAGGCAAGAGAAGCCATGTTCAGAAGAACAGTTCATTTTCTACAGTGTTCCATTCATGTTCAGAAGAAGGTTATAGAACTGTTAATACAGACATTTCAATCTAAATACAGCAGATATAGAAGACTGAAAGAAACACACAAGTTCACTGACTAAAAATATCTTATTATTATTTTATTTATGTATTACAGATTGATTTATTTTCTTATTAATTCTTAATTTGTTTATTTATTTTTCATATTTTGTGTTAAAAAATAAAAATAAAGAGATTTGAGAAGATTGGAATTTTTTAACCATGTCTTTCTTGTGGAAAACCTAATGCAGCCCAGCCTCACCCAGACTCTGCCTGCAGCGGCCCCCAGCTAAATTGAGTTTGAGACCCCTGTCCTACACCATAAATCAGTAAGAGAGGGTACGACCTCTCTCATGGCCCCAAGTGGTGTGTGCATGCCAGAGCACTCTGGAAGGCATACAGAGTCTTTACAGACTACTAAGGATCAAACCTCTATCATCATCCAATCGATTATAAAACTAAGCATGTATGAGTAAATATTTTTAAGCATATCCCATATGGAAAAGACTAAAAACTTATATGATGAAAGTCATACTCACGAAAGTGGCCACTTTCTCATTACGTTCATATATTGTTTTAGTAAGTATCGAAAACATACAAGTTTCATTATATAATTTTTCAAGGGATGTTATATCTGTTTTCACTCTTGTATGCTTTTCATACAAGTTTCACACAAGACAGATACAAACTTTATAAGATTTATATATCTTTTCCATATGGGAAATGACAATCAACAATATAAAGCTTACAGCTGGTTTTAATAACAACATTTATTTGTTTCTCAAATGAGAAAGAGCTATCGAGAAACACTCCTAAATCTTGAGTTCTTAACTTTTCCAGTGGGCCAAATTCAACATTATCTGCTAATGCTAAATAGGCTGCCGTTATTAACTAATGCTAATTGGATGTGAATTAGCATTATGCACTAATGCTAACACTTACTTTTTAACAATGTGAGTAGCTAATGCTAACACTATTTCCCTTAACTTTATAACAATGTGAACGGCTAATGCTAACACTCTTTTCCCTAGCAATACAACATCTGAGCTGCTAATGCTGAGTAGGTCGCCATTAGCACCTACGTCTAATTAAAGGCAAATACGCATTAGAACCTAATGCTCATATCGTTTTCCTTTGCTTTATAACAATGTGAGCAGCTACTGCTAAATAGCATTAGCTAATAACAGCAGTCTAATTTAATGTAAGTTAGCCTCATTTGCATTATAACGATGTGAGGAGTTAATGCTAAGTATGCTGCCATTAGCAGCTAATTCTAATTAGGGGTGAATAATTATTACCAGCTAATGCTAATATCGTTTTCTCTTCCCTTTTAACAATGTGAGCAGCTAGTGCTGGGTAGGCTGGTGCTAGCAGCTAATACTAAAGCTAAAGCTAATTTGATGTGAATTAGCATTACATTAGTGAGGAGTTAATGCTAAGTAGACTTCCATTACAGGTAATGCTAATTTTAGGTATTTAGGAATTGGCAGCTAATGCTAATACCATATTTTCTTGCATTATAACAATGTGACCAGCTAATGCTAAGTAGGTTGCCGTTATTAGCTAATACTAATTTGAGGTGAATTAGCATTATCCGCTTATGCTAACAATGTTTTTTCTTACTTTTTAACAATATGAGTAGCTAATCTGAACATTTTTTTAAATTTAATTTTAACTTTTCCCCTGCGATGTGAAGAGGTAATGCTAAATAGCACGCCATTAGTGGCTAATTCTAATTTTAGATGAAAAAGCATTAAAAGCTAATGCTAATACCATATTTTCTTGATTTATATCAATATCAGTAGCTAATGCTAGGTATGTAGCCATCATTAGCTAATGCTAATTTAGGTGAATTAGCATCATCCGCTTATGCTAACAATGTGTTTTTTTACTTTTTAACAATACGCCATTAGTGGCCAATTCTAATGTTAGATGAGAAAGCATTAACAGCTAATGCTCATACTGTTTGCTTTGTAAGAATGACAGCAGCTAATGATATGAAGTCTACCGTTGTTAACTAATGTTAATTTGATGTGAATTAGCATTATCCGATAATGGTAACTCTTTTCCCCTGCATTACAACGACGTCAGGAGTTAATGCTAAGTAGGCTGCCATTAGGGGCTAACTCTAATTAGGGGTGAACAATTATTAGCAGCTAATGCTAATACCGTTTTCTCTTTCCTTATAACAACTTGAGCAGCTAATGCTAATTTGATGTGAATTAACATTATATTAGTGAGCAGTTATTGCTAAGTAGGCTACCATTAGCAGCTAAAGCTAATTTGAGGTGAATAAGCATTAGTAGCTAACGCTAATACCCTTTTCTCTTGTGTTATAATGATGTGAAACGTTAATATTGTTCTCAAACAACAGAATGAGAATGAAATATTGATTCTAACAGGGCCCATAAACAGTATTAGCTTAGCAGCATTAGCTTATCAGAGTTTTCATCATGGTCACATAAATCCTTAGCAGAGCAAAGTGGCCTACTTAGCAATAGCTGCTCAAGTTGTAGAAAGCAAGGGAAAACAGTAATAGCATTAGCTGCTAAATGTGCACTTGAGAACAAATTTATTGTTAATTCAGCTGTGAATGTAGAGTTTGTCATTATTTAAGCTTCCATTTCCAAATGTTAGCTGCTCCTGTCTGCCTCTTTGTCACAAACACAGACTGAAATGATTCACAGCCTTGTTTCATCCTTCTGTCACTGTGGACATACAGCATGGGAAACATACACATGGCTGACACTTTATTAGGTACACTGGTATCTATCTCAGGTACACCTGTGACCTAAATGTTCCTGCAACCAGACTCCTTGGAGACCCCTACATAAATATCCATGAACTATCCAGCTAGACTAGTGTGTCTGTCCCTGAAAATATTCCTGCATGTGTGATTGTTCATGTCTCATCTGCAGGAAACAAACAGGAAGTGAGTGAAGGACACAGGAAATGTTTCCAGCTCTTCCTCCTCTATCAGACATTCTCTCCATACCTGAGAGTGTCCAGTCTCCAGCCTGGATCCTTCAGTCCAGCCGACAGCAGCTTCATTCCTGAGGGACCTGGATGATTGTAGCTCAGGTCCAGCTGTCTCAGATGGGAGGGGTTGGAGGTCAGAGCTGAGGCCAGAGAAGTACAGCCTTCCTCTGTGATCAGACAGCCTGACAGACTGCAGACACACAAAACAACAATCAATCTGTCAACAATCGTTTTCTCTTTGTCACAATAACATCTATCCATCCATACATCCATTCAATGTAACTTTATTTATAAGTGACAATACCCAACAGACAACAACAGTCATCTGAAGCTGTTTAACAGTGTAAGGTAACCGCCTCCACTGTGAGCAGCACTTGGTGATGGTGGGAAGAAGAACTCCCTTTGACACAAAGATCCTCCCAGTGAAAACAGGCTCCAGGAGGAGCATCTACCATGACTGGTTGCAGGGTGAGGGGAAAGAGAAGAACATGAACATCAAGAATGCAGCGAGTGGTAAAATAATAATAATAATAATGGATTGGATTTATATAGCGCTTTTCAAGGCACCCAAAGCGCTTTACAATGCCACTATTCAGTCACTCTCACATTCATACACTGGTGGAGGCAGCTACGGTTGTAGCCACAGCTGCCCTGGGGCAGACTGACAGAAGCGAGGCTGCCATATCGCGCCATCGGCCCCTCTGGCCAACACCAGTAGGCAAGTAGGGTAAAGCCCAAGGACACAACGACCAGGACAGAGAGCCCAGGGATCGAACCGGTGACCTTCCGGTTACAGATGCGATTCCCAACCCCCTGAGCCACGGTCGCCCTAAATAAAGATTTGACCTCAGTGTGCTCAGTGTTCCTGTCTATTCCTAACATATTCCTAACACGATAGCTGCACTTTAGAGCTCTAAAACTGGAACTGACACATAAAAATACTGAGAACACAGACTAGCAGCCACTGCATGGCCTCGAGTACGTATGTGGTGCGTTCAAAGAGCATCAGCATAGACATGGTGGGTTCAACAATATAGGACATAACAATTTCTATGGCGAAAATACTATCAATGAATGAGCCATAACATTTTAGCCATGTAAACATGTTATCAGTGGGCTTTCCAACAACTTGCATTGATCATTAAAGGATAAAATACGTGAGTCGAGGTCACTACGAGCCATGCGAGGGTCAAACATGGCAGAGAACCTTCCAGCAGCATCTTGGTTTATAATCCGCCTTTGGATCATCAGTTTAGGAGATGAAGGATCCAAGTAAAATAACAAGTTAAAAAATATGCAGCTATGGTCACTCACATGGACATCCTCCACACATACATCATGTATATTTAAACCCAGGGAGAAAACAAGATCCAGTGTGTGACCCTTTGTATGTGTGGGGCCAGAAACATGCTGCCTAAAGTTAAAAGACTCAGTGACAGTGATGAGCTCAGCAGCAGTGTTACAGGATGCTTCATCAATATGACGGCTCAAATCTCCCAACCTTCTCCAATGAAATGATGGATGTCAGAAGGTCATTAAATTCAGTTAGAAAGACCCCATCAGGTAGAATAAAATACAATAACTGGTTTTTAGAGAACTGACCATCATCTGTGACTCAAATGCAGAAAAGGAGTCCGAGGTCATCAGACTGCATGTGAATCTGTCCTGGTAAACAACAGCGAGTCCTCCACCACGTCCTAAAAGACGCGGAGTTCAGATGACGGAGCAGCCAGCCGGGCAGATTTCATTCAAGTGGACATAATCAATGTTCCCTCTAAGCTGCGCACGGGTGCAATCCGCTGACACGCTCTCTGCACACAGAGTATCTGCATTGCGCACAAAAAGATATCTAACAGGCTGTGAGGCTCCTGAACTCTCTGCCCCCCTCTCACGGACAATAACCATATCCAACTTCTTAATAGCAATGAACTGGTCTGCATTGGTGCATCATATCTTTATTCTCTTCCCCCTCCTGCCCCCCCCCCCCCTCCTTCTT
The DNA here is from genome assembly GCF_041146795.1 of Maylandia zebra. Classification (NCBI taxonomy): domain Eukaryota; kingdom Metazoa; phylum Chordata; class Actinopteri; order Cichliformes; family Cichlidae; genus Maylandia; species Maylandia zebra. The sequence goes on along the minus strand of NC_135168.1, from coordinate 5,374,494 downwards.
AAATAGATAACTATCATATCTGATATCATATCTCACAGTACAATAATATTGAATGGGTTGCATTGTTGTACTTTGTCATGTTTCTCAGGTCTTTGTCTGATTTTCTACGAACATTACTTGTCATGTTCTCATGTTGTTGCTAAGGATTGTCTTATTGCATTGGAGTCACACTGGGTTAAATATGTACACTTGGGTTTTAAGGGGTATTTATTATTTTCTTCTTTTTTTTTGGGTTGTATGGAAGCCCCAAACGCAATTTCATTGTTCTTGACAATGACAATAAATAAATAAATACTAAATACTAAATACTAACCTGAATTGAAATTAAAATAAATACGTTAACAATTCTGCTTTGCAGTGTTAGTCAGTGACTGGCTGCTCCAGTATTTAGAACGATGCCGCCTTATCCCATAGTCCAGCCAATGATTCACATTCGTATATACGCAGCTAATCAACGTCGCTGACGGGCTATGACAGCGTCCTCATGTGCCGACACCGGTGTTTTGGTTGATGTAGAGTGAAGCCACGTTAATGACAACGTGATCCAGTGATCCAAGGGACCGCTCAGGGAGTTTGTGTGTTCGCTCAGACACATGAAACATTAGAGGGAACATTGGACATAATTCTTATTTTGCTGCCACGTCTCAGTCAGACACATGAAATCTAGAGACTCTTTAATAAAGAGATCGCTTAGAATAAATGATTTGTTTGTTATGGAGCGAACGTTAAGCGGGGCCAACCGAGTTGATGACGGTCGATCTGCAAAATCAACAGCTGACTGCAGCGGCACTTGAAATAAAGACAATGCAGACCTGTGGACCTGCTGGGCAGGGCAGCGACTCCAGAGCTGGGGGAAGCAATGATCGATGAGCAGACATAGCTGTTATCAATAAAAACAGTGAACGTTTGACGGACACACCGTGAGAAAAACTGCTTCTGAGCCACAGAGCCCAGGTCCCAGTCACCGGCGTAACATATTAACTAAATGTCAGGAGAGGAAGTGGACGCAGGCACCAGGATTCTCCCCACAGCCAAGAAGCTAGCCTCTGGTAGCTTCTCAGTTTCACCTGGACGTCGGCCCTCGTTCCCCTTTTCCATCTCTTGAGGGTGAAAGTCCTGCGGGTTGTGAAGAGTAGCACACCAGGGGAGGAAGAGTTTTTCTGTTCAGCTGTTACAGTAGCTCTCCACTGAATCTTTGATGTTAAACGCTTTAAGACCTACCATAGAACCAAGTCTGCCAGAGCTTATCTTTAGATTTTTACATGCTGTAGTGCAGACCTTCCCAAAGTGTGGTGCCCGCCCCCTAGGGGGGGGCGCAGAGCCATGGCAGGGGGGGCGCGGTATGAAAAGGGGGGGGAACAAAACGCTTGAACACTGCTAGCACGGCGCCCACAGAAACGCAAAGCAGGAGATGAAGCATCGCTGAATATGTTTCCAAACCAACTTCATTCTAAGCCAAAGACTAGAAAATATGGTGAAGCAAATCTGCCCTTTGGCTTCACCTGCACAGGTGCTGAGGTAGGTCCCTGCGTCGGGAGCAGCGCTGGGCTCTTCCAATCATGGACAAACAGGATCCCACATTCTTAATTTTTAGTTCACAAACACTTGTTGTAGTGACTAACTACTCCTGACATTTTGGAGATGTTTGCTCTTTATAGAGTAAAGTTACAGCGGGATACAAATAACATCAGGCTGATCCTGCCACGATTTGTTCCCTCGGTTCAAATCACAGACAAACAGGATCCCACAGCTGTTTGTTTTTGAACCCATTTTACACAGAGAGGCATTTTTTGAAAATGACAGCAATGTTGATTAGTATTACAGAAGAAGAAAAAACAACTACCCGTGACGCCTTTGTAAATGGAGGGACAGTAACTGCGTGTGAAACCTGCAGATACTCAGATTAACAGTATTTTGTCTCTGTCTGCCATTCTGCAATTCATCTCACATAAACAATAACGTGACGTGAAAAAAGGCGCAACCTTTGACGTTGCCAGATGAACTCTGTATTCCTCGTCCGCAAAAAAGGAGTTTTAAAAAAATCTCAGTTTTTGGTGATTTGAAACACTGTTTGGATGAAACAGCTGCGTTTTCAAAAATACCAGTGTAGGTGCGGACGTAGCGTAAAAGATTTAGTAGTTTATTTTCTTACTACCTGTAATTTATTGCAGATTACTTGTATTTGCTTAATTGTTTACTAAATGTTTGAGGTGTGAAATAAACCGCAATGGAGCAAAATATGGGCGTGTGTGGTTGGAGGATGTGTTAGTGCGTGTGCGTGCTGTTCACGCGCCGGGGGGGAGGCGAACGTTTTTCGTGTAAAACAAAGGGGGGCCCAGCAAAAAAAGTTTGGGAACCACTGCTGTAGTGCCATTTTGGGGAGCAGTTCAAGTTGCTATACATCAATACAACCGTTATAGCCCAAATTTTAATAATATGTATGCATTCAGTCCATAGTAACTACATATACATATATACATATACAGCAAAAAGTGCAATAAACTAGAACAAATTGAAAATTGTTTTGTTTTGTATTTTTACATATATTTGTAGTTAGAGAAATTTAAGAGGTTTATCCCTCAAAACGGAAGAACTAAAAAAGTTGCACAAAATAGTTTCCAACCACAGGAAATGTAATTTGAGTGTATCCATAGTTGTATTTTTGAGATACACCAAATTGTATATACTGCATGAAAAACTAAAATAAATACTACCATGTGAATTTGCAAGAAAAACTTCAGTGCATCAAAATAAACTATTTCCAACTGTGTAATTTGAGTTCTAAGCCTCCCAGAAACTATACTGAAAGAGTAAACTCAAACATGACTTTTAAAAACACCAGTGTAGGCTTCAAGGTAAAAAAAAAACCAAACAAACAACTAGAATTTTCGCAAAAACGACGTCACTTCAGGTTTCGGGCAGGTAATGGCGGACATACGATAGTTTGGGCTGACATCTATTCCAACGTAGGAAGTGCTATGAACAGCTGATCGGATTGGCAAAGCGTGTTTCTGGAATATTACTTTTTTGTTGCTGCAAGTGCTTTTCATGCAACTTTTGCAAAGCTATGTGTGGAAGGAAACGGTGACCTAGGATAAGCTGGATACATAAGATGCAAGTACAACTCCGGTTTCACATGCAAAAATAAAAATTATTGCACTAGCTTGTGTGGTTGCCGATCTACAGGCATTTAAAAATAGTTACGCAAAACTGAGCGTTCCCACTCTGACCGGCCTTAAAGGGTTAACAGTATCTCCCAATCATAATTTAAAGCAGCAGAAATTAAGTCAGAACTCAAAAGAGCAAAAATGACATTACAAAAAATGATTGACGACAGTGAAAAACTACATTGTTGCCTCCAGCAAGCTGCAGCGGTGGCAAAGCCAAACACAGGCGCCATCTTGTTTGACAGAAGAACGTAGCACACAGCAGCTACAAGCATAGAGTGCACCACTATTGTTCAAATGGAAGAAATAGAAAACACTCAATAAATCCTTCCACAGCTGAAACTAATGTAGACAATGTCAGGGGAGGAAGTCAAACTGAACTTATGACACCAAGCACGATAACTACCAAAATAATGCAGGAAAAGTAAACTAAGAAACCCTAAAGCAACTAAACAGAGCAGCTAGCAATAAACAAGAAGTGTAAACTATAAAAACATAGAAGCTAAATGCTAACATGGCTAACACTATCATCACTGTATGTAGCCCGACTCTTCTCACAGCAACATACAACTGTCATGGCTAGACATCTCACTGATTGGCTCATGTTAGCTTGTGAAAATATAACGTCCCAGCAGTACTAGCTGTTTTATATACTGTTTAAAATAAGCGAAATGTGCTTATAATGTGTAAATAAAGGCTGAAGCAGCTAGCACTGTTAGCATCAGCACCAAGCCCTGTTACATTTGTACACTGTTAGAGCAATGGCTCCAATCTACAGCCTTTAAAATAATGATTAAAATGCTGTGATTGCAGCCATTCCCCAACTCTCTGTGAATGGTTCTCATGGCTATTGATCAGTGGGCTTTGATCAGTGGGTTTTGATCAGTGGGCTTTGATCAATGGTCATGAGAATTTGCATAATTATGATTAAGGAACTGACCTCCCAGCCCATTGTTCCTTCAGTGGGCTGGTTTCAGTCATTATGCAAATGTACTGTTTATAAGATTGAAACCTGCAGTCAGCCGAGATTGAAGAAGTCACCTGGATGATGATGAAACATTTCTCCCACAAAACGCTACGTCCAGATGAACAGAATCAACTTTTGGAGATTTACTTACCTGGATGATTATTGGTTATTGGTAACTTTATTGTCCCTAATGGGAAATTGATTTGCAGTATGTCCGTACAAACAAACAAACAGGCAACCAACACATCACATACACACTCCAAAATAATATAATATAATATAAGCCTGAGAAAACAACCTAGATTTTTCATCAAAAAAGTACAATGTGCAATGGCAACAACACATATGGTTCAGTGTTATTAACTATGATAATAGCAGTAGGTACAAAAGACAATCTATGTCTCTTTGTCTTCACTGCAGGCACTTTATAACGACGACCTGATGGAAGCAGTTGAAAATCATTAAAGAGAGGATGATCTGAACACAACATGACAGAGGTCGCCTTCCTCAGCACCTGCCTGTTATAAAAGTCCACAAGCTGGACCTGAGACCTCCCTGAAATCTTACCAGCCACTTTAACCAGGTTGTTAAGTCTGGTCTTATTATTCAGAGACATATTACCGTACCAAGCAATGATACAGAAAGTTAAAACAGATTCAATAAAACTTTTATAAAAAACGAGTCATCATTGCAGATGAAACATTGAAACCTCTCAACCTCCTTAAAAAGTCTTTGTTGAACCTTTTTCACTGTAGCAGCAAGATGTGACTCAAAGCACAGAGCTTTATCAAGAACAACCCCCAAATACTTATAACTGTCCACCAGTTCAATGGCTGCACATTTACCACTGTTAGCGCAGGATGAGGGGATGTCTCCCTGAAGTCAATAACCATGTCCTTGGTTTTCAAGGTGCTGATCATTAAGAAGGACTGATCACACCACGAAACAAACTCATCCACAACATGCCCATGGGAATCCTCTTCACCATGAAGGAGGCTTACAATGACTGTGTCATCTGCGTATTTAATGAAATGCCTGTTGGCCTGTGTACTGCGACAGTCATTAGTGTACAAAATATACAGTAGAGGAGAGAGACAACAACCTTGCGGTGAGCCAGTGGAAGAGTTCAGCTGTTTGGAAAAACAGCCGTTCACTCTCACACACTGAGATCTGTCAGTTAAAAAGTCTAAAACCCAACCAACGAGATTAAGATCAAGTGTAAACTGGTTAAGAAGTTTATCAGCTAAAAGATGTGGCTGGATAGTATTAAAAGCTGAAGAAAAATCAATAAATAAGAGCTGAGCATGAGCTTTGGCGCCATCAAGATGGCGATAAAGGAAGTTCAACAGAGTGACCACTGCATCATCAACATGTCTACGAGGCCTGTATGCAAATTGTAGAGGGTCTATAAGCTTCTCTACTTGCTAACTGAGAGTCTGAACTAAAACCAGGAAGACTTATCTTATTACAGTCACTGTAACAGTGACCAGTCATGTGTTTCATGCCTGCCCAGGCCACCCTTAAGTTATTGCTACCCATCTCCGCCTCTACCTTATCCTTGTATTTTACTTTGGCTTTTTTAATTTCTGATCTGATCTCCTTCCTAATTTCTCTAACTTTCAAGATATTCCCTTCAATAAAAGCTTTTTTCCTTTCATGAATCAGCCTCATAAGACCTTTTGAAGACCATGGTTTGTTATTAGGAAAAAAATGGAGATGGTGTCAGTCGCATTCTTAGGATTCGCTTTAGGGTGGATGTAAACAACGGTGACGTTGATCTGTGGGAATTCCCTCGGCAGATAAAACGGCCTCAAAGACACAGAGAGGAGCTCAATGTCAGGCAGACACACTTGTCTACGAACGGTCACATTTTTACACCATTTCTGATTTATATACAAACACACTCCTCCTTGAGATTTCTGGGTAGCTCCGGGGTCTCGATCCAAACGTATGGGAAACCCGAAGCCATTTAGTTCCAGAGAACAATCAGGGTCAGAGTCCTTGAGCCAAGTCTCTGTGAATGCCATTAGACATGTATCCCTGTAGCCACGCAAGTGTGCGACATTCAAATGCAGTTTATCCAATTTACTCCTCAGAGACTGCACATTAGCCAGGATTATTGATGGTAAAGGAATGACTCCAAACAACCGTCAGGATTGCCAATAAAATCATGCGAAATAAAAAACCCATCTTCGTTAAAAGAAGTTCCACAAAGCACAAGCCGATGCTATAGAATTTCCTCAGGCAAAAAAAATATATATATAAAGGAATAAAAGAATGAAATAAAATAAGTTAAAACACTGACACTGACAGAGAGAGACAACCTGCTGGTCGCCACAAGAGCAGCGCCCCTCTTTCTAGTCTAGTCTAGACTGAGAATGCATCAAGACCACTCACTCACCCTTCCCTCCTGCCTCTCAGCTGCTGAAACTCACAGTTTGTTACCACGGAAGAGTCACTCCTTCATCTGAGATGAAGCCTGATAGTCTGACTGATGCAATATAACATTCAGTCTACACTTTGTTTTTGTGCAAAGATGATAAAGAGGAAATACTAATAACATAAACAAAAATAAATGTCCAATTTAGAAATCTTATTCTTTTTTGCTCTATAAAATAGTTGTTTTTATTTTTCAGTCACTCATCGTAGCAGTAGGATTTACATGAAAATAAAAACAAATTAAGTTTGAGAGAAAAAGTACATTTTTGGCACTCTCTGGGCAACTGACTCAGAGACTCAAATGACTTAAAAAATCCGATTCATTTTGGTGAGTGACTCATTTAAACTCGATTCGGTAAAAAGAATCAAATTTACCATCACTAATACAAATCCCTTTGGAGAAAACAGCTTTAAAACATGTATTGTTAAATTCCAGATGTTTCTTTGCAAGGAAAACTCAGACACTGAAACAATACCACCAGTAACCTCCTACATATGGAAATGTGGTGTCATTAAAGACATAATAATTTCATTAATACCCAATATCCAGCAAAATATGTAATTTGAACATTTTGTTCCTAACGAAATCAAATGTATATATTGTAGAAGATTAGCCAAATTTATGTAAAATGGCCAGTACATGAATTAAAAAAAAATAAAATAAACAAAATCGTATGACTGTGACAAATTTTACACAGTAATTCAGTCTAATAATCCACTCAAATATAAATATAAGTTTAGCTAAAAGCTCTATAGATAAGTCAATCAATAATATAATTCACATTTTAAATGATCATATGTGTTAACGTTTGAATCCTGACCTGAGAGTTTCCACTGCACACTGTGAACTCTTTAGTCCAGCAGACAGAAGCTTCACTCCTGAATCCTGCAGGTCAGAGTTACTCAGGTCCAGCTCTCTCAGACTGGAGGACTGGGAGCTGAGGACTGAGGACAGAGCTTCACAGCTTCTCTCTGACAGGTTACAGCCACCCAGTCTGAAAAACAAAAGATAATCTATAATACTTATGTAAAGTTTGTTATTATATTACATGCCATCTTTTTATTTTTGATGAAACCTTAACATACTAAGATACAACATCATATGGATGAACTTGAATAAAATGTTTTTTTTTAATTATATCTTTATTTGGATTGGACAAGAAAAAACCATCTGCATAGCAGTATATGAATAACATGGGAACAAAGTCCTTCCAGGTTTTAGATTAAGTCCAGGGAGCAAATGATAAACAAAGTGATCAGCGGGTGCATATTAACCTCCACTAGCTATTACTAGGACAGTTGCTCGCATGCTCTCCCAAAGGAGATATATAGAACACATTACATGGAACTATAAACACAAACTGGGAGGGGTGCCCATGCTGCAATCATTGTGAAGAAATAAGTAAATAAACAAGCAATAGTAATAGAAGTAAATGTAAAAAACAAACAAACAAAAGACAACCAAGTAATAGTGAGATCAAGTGAAGTCAGCCCTCGTGGGGGTGATGAATTGGATCCAATTGTTCCAAATTTGGTAGAATTTGGCTTTTTGATTTCTTAACAGATATGTAAGTTTTTCCATCCTAAATATCTCTAAAATGATCCCAAACCAGTCGTCTAGGGTAGGCTGGACTGGGCTTAACCATCTTCTAGTAATTGTTTTTTTACTTGCCACCAAGAGTAATTGCACCAACTTAATCTCACTCCTACATTCCAGAAAGGGGACCAAACCCATGTATAAAACCTTAAAATCTAAAGGTATTTGAACGTTAAAGACTGCACTTAAGGAGACCTGAACGTTTTTTAACTTGGGACAGTCCCAAAAGACATGAAAATGGTTAGCAACAGTCGAGCCGCATTGTCTCCAGCATTGCATATAAGCCCCTTTGTACCTCTCCTGATATGGAGTCTTGAAGTACCTAATAATATTCTTCCAGCCATGTTCCTTCCAGCTCATAGAACTGGACGTGGACCACTGGCAGTACAAAACATTTTCCCACTCCCCCACAGAAATAGCAATCCCTGATTCCCTTTCCTATTTATCCTTAGTGTATAAAGTATTATCCTTGCTGGCACTAGAGAGGGCTTTGTATAGTTTAGAAATAGATTTAGTAGGGGTCATGGTTGTGGCATTTTTCAGGATGAGGAAAAAATGCGACTCAGCATCATTGAAGTCGGACAGTTTGCATTCATGATCAATATATGATCTCAGCTGTAAGTTTCTATGAAAGTTGTATTTTGTCAGGTTGTGATCGTCCCGTAAGGCCTCAAATCTGAGCACAATATTTCTATGAGTAAGAGAGAGGAATGTCGTAAGGCCATAGGATATCCATGCTTCAAAGTTAGAGTCGTGTCTGTTTGGAATAAAATCCGAGTCGAAAGCAACCCACCTGAAGATTTTTAGCATTTTGTGTATCCCACAGATGTTGATTACCTTCTGCCAAACTTGGAGGGTGTGGGTTAACCAGGGGTTCCCCAGCTTTTCCAGCCGGCACATTAGACCCTTATCTGCCATTACAGCTTGTAGGGGGAATCGGTCCAACAGGCTGGACTCCAGTTCCTTCCACCTAGCCGTGTATGTTTTGTTACACCAATATAAGAGGGGGGTTATTTGAGCGACATAATAGTAATTCCTGAGGCAGGGGAGACCCAGTCCTCCCTTTTCCTTGGGGAGCTGGAGGGTAGCATATTTAATCCTTGGCTTTCGGCCCTGCCAGATAAATCTGGAGATCCATTTGTCCCACTCAATAAATTGGTAATCGCTCACTTCTATTGGCAAGTTTCTAAAAAGATAAAGCAGTCTGGGGAGCGTGTCCATCTTGATTGCGGTTACCCGGGAGCTGAGACGCATAAAGGGGACCAGATTCCATCTGTGCAAATCAGCTTTTATACTTGCAGATATTGGCTCGTAGTTTGCCTGAAAGAGCAGCGAGAGGTCCGCAGTCAAATATATTCCCAGGTACTTAATTTTCTCATTATCCCGATTTACTGTAAATTTGAGTAGAGATGTGTAATATTCTCCTAATGTTGTCAGTTGTTTGTCTATAGTGAATGAAACCAGTCTGATCTAAATCGATGAGGTCAGGTAAAAACTTCTCCAGTCTACGAGCAAGAATAGAAGTAAATAGTTTGTAATCCAAGTTAAGGACACTGATTGGTCGATAGTTTCCACATTCTCGTTTATCTTTCCCCTCTTTTGGGATAATTGAAATAGTTGCCTCCCTCCAGGAGGGTGGGATTTCTCCCTCCTGTAGGATGTAGTTAAATGACTTCAGCAATGTGGGGACTAGATCTGCCCTCAGGGTGCGATACCACTGAGAACTGAACCCGTCCGGCCCAACTGCCTTACCTGGTTTTAATCTGGAAAAAGCATTAATTTCTTCCACTAAAATGGGATGTGTTAGAAGCTCATTTTTGAGAGACGGGAGTGAAGGTAATTCTAGAGAGCTAAGAAAGGCATCAGTACAATTCTCCTCCGTAGCATTGGGCTGTGAGTACAGCTCCCTAAAGAAGGTCTCAAAACATTTCTGAATGTCTTCTAATTTTGATTCCAGAATATTAGTCTTGGGGTCCTTGATTTGGTATATCATACTTTCCTCTAGTTGTTTGCGTTATTTATGTGCCAGATATTTTGCAGATTTCCCTCCTGTCTCATAGTATTTTTGCCTCAAAAAAATTAAGTTATTTTGGGCCTCCTGGGTGTAAATATCATTAATTTCATCCTGTATTTTCCTGATATCCTGCTTCAGAGTAGGATTTGCGGTGTTTATGTCTTCCTATTCTTTCAACTTTAAATTTGCCTGTAGTTCTGCTAATTTTTGCCCTTTGATTCTCTTTAAGTGGGAGGCGATAGAAATTAATGTACCTCTCATTACCGCTTTGAGCGTATCCCAAAGAATAGCTGGAGATACCTCTCCTGTGTCATTAACATCTAGAAATTCTTTAATGTCTACCTTTAATTTGGAAACTATGGCAGGATCATTAAGGTGTGATAACAATTTCCACAGTGTGGTACATTTTTTCCTAGCCACCTGCAAAGATAGAGAGATAGGACTGTGGTCAGATAGATCTCTTGTTAATATGTCACAGTCTTTGACCCTAAACCTATCAACTTTAAACATAAAAAAGTAGTCCAGCCTTGCATACACTTTAAAGGAACCAGAGTAATGAGTGAAATTTCTGGTAGATGCGTAGCGGTCCCTCCATACATCTATTATCCCCATCTCTACCATATAGGAATTGACTTTTCTAGTAAGTGCTGTTACCTGGTTGGTTGGGGAGGAGGAGTCTAGTTTAGGGTCAAGTCTAAAGTTAAAACCCCCCCACAGACAACTATCCCCTGAGAATCCACCAATAAATCAAACCTATTCCTATAGAATAGCCAATCGCTCCCGGGGGGAGCATAAACATTTAAAATTGTGATTTCAGACCCCTCTATCCATTCTGTTATTCTAACCAATCTGCCTTCCTCGTCACAGAGTTCTTAGATATGTTCATAGTTAAGAGTACCAGAGATAAGTGTAGCCACACCCCTCTTGTGTTTGGACTTAACGGAAGAGGAGAATACATATTTAAAACCCTTTCTTTTCAATCTCAAGTGATCTACTTGGTTCATGTGTGTCTCCTGAAGTAATGCAATCTGGGCCTTCTCCTTCCTTAGTTTGGACAGTATCTTATTCATCTTAATCACGTTCAGAACCCCATTAACATTAAAAGAGATTACTTTCACTGACTCACTTCCCATAAAGATATATTAAGTTACCACAGCGCATAAACTCAATAGCAGCAGGCAACCCCCTCTTAAAACAGTAACAAGTGAAAAAAGTTAGGAATGAACTGAAAACATTTGAACATAACTGGAGCTTGAAAGCTCCTAAGCTGGCTTCTGACAGTGGAGCACTTCCACTGACACCCTCACAACTTGAAGGGAAACCCCTTATTACCCCCTGAGTTAGGGGGCTTTCCACTGCGACGTCACTCACAGCACGAGAAGCCCCACCCATTTTAGCTCGACAGTAACCATATTTCACCATGTTGTCCATAGCTAATACATAACATTAAATTCGTTCTCTTCACGTCTGTATACTTGCAGCTTCTCTCTATATCCCGCAGCTCCTCGGATCTGACGCGGACGCCGACCACCAACTCCCCGCCACAGCGGGCATCTTTGTAATTTTTCTCTGGGGGTTGCCGGTGGTGTAATCACCTTTACCGGCAGGCCCCGACTCGCCAGGTCAGCCGTTGCCTCCTCCACCGTGTTGTAGGTTTTCACTCCTCCTTCGAAAAAAACCTTAAGGCGCGCTGAGTAGAGGGTCCTAAACCGTACATTCTTCTCTTTTAGGACCTTTCGTGCCTCTGCATACTCCTTCCTCATAGCCATGATCTCAGGGGGGTAATCGTGGTCGAGGTTGATCTTGCTGGAATTCAGCATAAAACCTTTCTTTTGCCAAGCGAGCCTCAGCACTTCTTCTTTAACCGTGAAGCACAGGAATTTTACCAGGATCGATCTGGGTTGGGAGCCGTCCGGAGGGAGTAATGATAACACTCTGTGTGCTCTCTGAATTTGTAACGGTGTTGATGGTGGGATGGCGAGATTCTCCCGGAGTAGCTTCTCCACAAAGTGGGCCATAGATGGAGCTCCCGATTCTTCTCCCTCCGGCACCCTGTACAGTCTGAGCGACTCCCTCCTCGAGTAAGCCTCCAGTGATGTTAGTTTTGTTTGAAACTTTTCCTGCATGCTTTCTTCCATTTGCCCAACATCTCTAAAGTTAGATATATCCTGTCTCAGAGTGACGCTGAAAAACTAGTTCATGCATTTATTACTTCCAGGCTGGACGACTGTAATTCATTATTATCAGGATGTCCAAAAAACTCCCTGAAAAGCCTTCAGTTAATCCAAAATGCTGCAGCAAGAGTCCTGACAGGGACTAGAAAGAGAGAGCAGATTTCTCCTGTATTGGCTTCCCTTCATTGGCTTCCTGTTAAATCCAGAATTGAATTCAAAATCCTGCTCCTCACATACAAGATCTTAAATAATCAGGCCCCATCTTATCTTAATGACCTTGTAGTACCATATCACCCCATTAGAGCACTTCGCTCTCACACTGCAGGCCTACTTGTTGTTCCTAGAGTATTTGAAAGTAGAATGGGAGGCAGAGCCTTCAGTTTTCAGGCCCCTCTTCTGTGGAACCAGCTTCCAGTTTGGATTCAGGAGACAGACACTATCTCTACTTTTAAGATTAATCTCATATTTCCATTAAAAGTGTTGAATTTGACTGTTTGATGTTCTTTATGATCTCTGGCACCAGTTCATCTGTAGGCTGAGCTCAATCCATCCATTTAGTGAAATTATGTTTAAAGGTCTCCTTGTTTTCTGAGCGTGCACAGATCCTGAAGCAGAAAGCCTGGGTTAATAGAGAAATGATCATCACTGTGATGATGCTCATCATCTCTGACTGGGATTTGAGGTTTTGTCAAAGCAGCAAAGAAAGCCTGGCTATGTTGGACTGGGTGTGGAAGCAGCTCCCAGTTTGAGTTCAGGAGACAGACACCCTCTCTACTTTGAAGATCAGCTTCAAACTTTCCTTTTTGCTAAAGCATATAGTTAGGGCTGGACCAGGTGACCCTGAATCCTCCCTTAGTTATGCTGCAATAGACGTAGGCTGCCGGGGATTCCCATGATGCATTGAGTTTTTCCTTTCCAGTCACCTTTCTCACTCACTATGTGTTAACAGACCTCTCTGCATTGAATCATATGTGTTATTAACCTCTGTCTCTCTTCCACAGCATGTCTTTATCCTGTCTTCCTTCTCTCACTCCAACCAATCACAGCAAATGGCCCCGCCCCTCCCTGAGCCTGGTTCTGCCAGAGGTTTCTTTCTGTTAAAAGGGAGTTTTTCCTTCCCACTGTCGCCAAAGTGCTTGTTCATAGGGGGTCATGTGATTGTTGGGTTTTTCTCTGTATTTATGAAGTGCCTTGAGGTGACTTTTGTTGTGATTTGGCGCTATATAAATAACATTGAATTGCATTGTTAGTATCTCAGACAAAATCTCGTCTGTGTTCTGGAGCTTATCTTTGTGTTCTGCAACCCTGGTTTCCACATCATTAAGCCGCGCATTGGCTTTATCCAACTCACCCCTTATTTCCACCAGTTGCGCTTTCGTGTCTTTTCGAAATTCTTTCACCTCTTTCCCAACGCCTCTCAGTTCTTTCAGTATCAGCGTCAAACTTGCTGGGTCAACCTCATCTTCTGTCCCAGAATCCTCGCGGCTAGGAGTGGGAGAGTGGCCTCGGCTAGCCCTATAGGGGCTAACGTTAGCCCCTTCTGTTAGCTGCACATTGCCATCTTCCACGTTTTCAAACGTTAACTTCTTAGCTATTTTGTTCTTTCTGGACATCATTTAAACCCCTTTTTCCTCTTTATGTGCACTTAGATAGTGTATTAATTTACTTGGGGCAGTTTTAATAAGTTTCAGTCGAGAGCTCTCGTACTAGGTGTCCATCCCCACGAGCGCCGGAACCGGAAGCCTTGAATAAAATGTTTAATTGGTTCATTTAAAAAAAACAAAATGTCAATTGATCTGACCTCAGAGTATTTAGTTTACAGTTTAAACTTTGTAGTCCAGCAGACAGAATCTTCACTCCTGAATCCTGCACATTTTTGATACTCAGGTCCAGCTCTGTCAGAGTAGAGGACTGAGAGCTGAGCATTGAGGACACAGCTTCACAGTTTTCCGCTAGAAGTTCACAGACGTTGAGTCTGAAAATGAAAACATGAACAAAGACTGATGTTAAAGTGTAATCAGGGTGCAAGAACTAATCTTATATTTTAAGAATCCTTGTTGTTTTATGCTGAGCAGATGTGGTACGAAACAACAGTAAATTGATCAAGTTTACCTCTACTGTTTAAATTGCTGGATTTATTTTCTCAGTTAAAAACAAAACAAAACAAACAAACAAAAGAAAAAAGAATACAAATCGGTCAGACCTCAGAATATTCAGTTTGGCGTGTGGACTCTCCACTGCAGCAGACAGAAGCTTTACTGCTGAAGCCTTCAGGCTGTCGGTACTCAAGTCCAGCTCTCTCAGACTACAGGACTGGGAGCTGACCACTGACAACAAATCTGTACAGACTTCCTCTGACAGCTTACAGCTGCTCAGCCTGAAAAAAATAACAAGAACAACAAGACAATAATATTTATTATCAAATAAAATCTCTTTATATGTTGAATCTAAGTAATCAAATGTGTACAAATGAGTACACTACAATGCACAATTAAATAAAAAAATGTTCAAGAATTTAAGTGTAACAGAAGAAAACTATTTCAAATTAAACACAATTATTCCAATGTATGTAAATGGAAACCAGTGAAGACCAGGTTGATTTAGTGACGGTAGTTCAGTGTCTGCTGGCACAGGCCTGTGAGTACTGCAGTATTACACTTACTACAGTACTGCTGGTCACTTTATTAATTCTAATATGTGTGATTACTGTAAATGTAGTTATAAATAATGTATCACATCCTGGACTCTCATTTCATTTTCTGTCTAAAAGCTGCTTTGGCTCATTCCCCTTTAAAGCCCCGCTCTCCCTAAAGGCCAACTTTATTTTGATTGGATGATTTCATAAAGCACGCTGAAAGGCAGTAGCCAGTTATCATGAGCTCCATCTCCTCAACCTTCTGGTTTAGAAATTATAAGAAACTGTATACCTCATAAAAACCCGTCTTGATCCATGCTCAATCATCCAGGTTAGTAAATCCCAAAAGTTGATTCTGTTCATCTGGACGTAGCGCTTTCAGTGGGAGAAACATTTCGTCACTCATCCAGGTAACTTCGTCAGTCTCAGCTGACTTCTGGTTTCCAACCCTATAAAAAGTACATTTGCATAATGACTCAAACCAGCCCACTGAAGGAACAATAAGGCTGGGAGGTCAGTTCCTTGACCATTAGGTTTGAGTCATTATGCAGATGTACTCTTTATAAGATTGGGGAAAGCTGCAGTCAGCTGAGCCTGAAGAAGTCATCTTGATGAGTGACAAAATGTTTCTCCCGCTGAGAGCGCTACGTCCAGATGAACAGAATCAAACTTTGGGGGCTCATAAAATCATGATTAGAAATCTTCTCAGATGTATTTTTACATTTTAGATCCACAGCAACAAAGTTCACAGCAGGATGTCTCTGTTCAGTAATTATTATGCCCATTACCTGCAAACTGTGAGGTACGCAGGTAATGTCAGGTAAACACTAGCTGTCTGAAACTGTTCCTGTTAAATGTGTGTATAAAGGAAATAAGCTGAAATACAGAGACTGGGTGGATCTGTGCTTTGACTGTGACACCAAAAATTTCTTCCTGTTAAAACGGAGTTTTTCCTTCCCACTGTCGCCAAAGTGTTTGCTCATAGGGGGTCATATGATTGTTGGGTTTTTCTCTGTATCTATTACTGTATGATCTACTGTACATTATAAAGCGCATTGAGGCGACTGTTGTGATTTGGCGCTATATAAATAAAATTGAATTGAATTGAATTACATCCCATTTCAGGTACCTAGAACCTGAACCTTCTCTGGAAACCTGGGACGCTGGCGGGTTTCTCTTGCTTACCTATCTGCTCATCCTCTTTCTTTCTGCTCGCATGATGATTTCCTGGTTGAGTTTGTAAAGACTTTTGCTCAGGACCTTCTTGCTGTGCGGCAACAGTGCTAACCACCGTCCGCTGTATGTTTTTCAGTCATTAAATCAAACCATGAAAGATCAGCTTGCTTCTCGTGATGAACCTGTCTGTTTTCGATTCCACACCAGGGTCTGCCCACTGGAAAGTTCAGGGATAAGGGTGGAGGATACTCACACAAACATAAAAACCCAGATTGCAACTCCAACTCTCTGTTCTAGTTAACCAGACCTTTCAGGCTCTTGTTCAATTAGAACCTCATGGAGTCTGAGTTAGCGAGACAGTTAAACATCCCTCTATGCCCCCTTAATCCGCCCATTCCCACTAAGTCATTAAATAACCGAGTGTCCCCTCACATAACTCAGCGCACAGAGCCTGTCACCCCTGGCAATCACAAGAAAACACTTACCTTTTTTGCTTTTCATGCACCTCACAAACCACTCATACTCGGGTTTCCTTGGCTAGAATTACATAACCCCCACTTAGACTGGTCAGGTCAGAGGGTAATCAGTTAGAGTCTGTTCTGTCATTCAAATTGCCTTGTTTCCGCCCGTCCACCGGAACCTGTGGAACCATCAACCAACACTGAGACTGTTTTAGATCTCTCCTCTGTCCCCACCAAATGTCATGATCTTCAGGAAGTATTTAGCAAAAGTAAAGCGCTTTCACTGCCACCTCACAAACCACAGGACAGCACCATAGAACTACTCTCTGGCTCCACCCGGCCTTCTAGCTGGCTGTATAACCTGCTTAGACCTGAGTGTGCGGCTATGGAAAAGTACATTAAGGAATCCCTCGGTGCAGGCATAATCCAACGATTGTCATCTCAAGTTGGAACTTCTTTTTTGTGGGGAAAAAGGATGGCTCTCTCTGGCCATGCATTTACTTCAGGGGCCTCAGTGATATTACCATCAAGAATAAGTACCTATTACCTCATTAGCTCTGCTTTCAGGCCATTTCACAGTGCCACTGGGTTTACAAAACCCCACATCCGCAACGCTTACCACTTTTTCCAGATCAATCAGGGAGACAAGTGGAAGACTGTTTTAAACATGCCATTGGGGGACTACGAGTATTTGGTCATGCCGCCTGGGTTAACTAATGCTCCCGCAATGTTTCAAGATTAGTTAACGATGTCCTCCGGGAATTCCTTGACAGGTTCGTATTGGTGTATCTGGATGATATCCTCATTTTTCCCAAAACCTGTGAGGAACATCAGTCTCATGTCCATGCTATTTTTCCAACGTTTGCTGGAGAATAAACCTTATGTCAAAGCAAAAAAGTGTGAATTCCATTCCTCATCAATAACTTTTTTCAGTTACATTTTGGCACGGGGGCAGGTGAAGACGGATCTGGCAAATGTGAAAGCTTTCACAGAGTGGCCTACCCCTTGTACCCATTGTAGATTCAAGAAGCATCTCCAATGGGTTTTGGGAATAGCAAATTTTTATAGACTGTTCATTTTCAACTATAGTCAGGTAGCTGCACCACTCAAGTCTCAGCATGCATCTGGTCCCCCAAAGCTGAAACTGCATTCACCAAACTTAAGTATCTGTTCACCACGGCACCTTTTTGGTTCACCCTGATCACAGTTGTCATTGCAAAGGTGGACACATCAGAAATTGGAGAAGGGAGAGGTAAATGATGCCAAGTGAAAGAGAATGCTTTGGGGGGGGGGTCATGCTGCTGTCATGGTCTGTGTGAGCGGCGGTGGTTTCCCACTAGACTCTGGTTTCTGCCTTTGGGTGAAGCCTGGTCAGCCTGTCCATTGTCCACACCTGACAGTAATCTACTAGGCTGCATATAACATCAGCACTCCCAATAACTCTGCTAACCTCCTAATCCTCGGATCATCTACTCACCCTTGCAGTTCAGTCACGTTTTCCTGGATGCTGGTCTTCTTGATTCACTCACAGCCACATTAATGCCTTTCGTCTCTTAGACTTACTGGACCACTTTGCCTGGATTCAAAGCTAACAAGTACTCACCCAGACCTCACCACCTGCCTTCCCCAAGTTGCTTTCCGACTGCTGACAAGTAAATGGTAAATGGACTGATTCTTATATAGCGTTTTTCTACTCTCCCGGAGTACTCAAAGCGCTCTATACAACATGCCACATCCACCCAATCACACCCATTCTCACAAACACTTTATCTGAACTTAGTGCTTTCTAAGTACATTCACGCACATTCATACTCTGATGGATGCATCAGAGAGCAAGTTGGGGTTAGTATCTTGCCCAAGGATACTTGACATGCAGACTGGAGGAGCCAGGGATCGAACCACCAACCTTCTGATCAGTAGGTCAGATCAGACCAGCTTTACCTCCTGAGCTACAGAAACCCCAAATAAGACATTGAAGATAACCTCGTTCACTTACTGTAACCTCCACCAGTGATCTTTCTGATGCTGCTCTACCTCTGTTACAGTGACTCAGATTACCATCAACCAAGACCCATTTCCGGAAACCTACCACAGAGCCCACTTCATGCTCACAGCTTCAAGTGCTTGACTTCCGCCATAGTTCACAGTTCATGTTAAAAAATTCCAAGTGTCAAGTTCCTGTGTGTAAATAAAGCCTTCACGTCTAGTAATATTCAGTTCCTTCACCTTTGTCTGTATTTTGGGTTCACCATGTTGTTCTGGCCACACCGAGGTAACAGATTTATATTTGAAAAACAGAGAGACATGGGGGATTGCAATAAAGATGAGACACAAACCAGACCTTAAAATAAGAACATCTGAAAACGATGTAGGTGCAGTCTGGAAGCTCAAGTATTTGCTTTAAAAAACAGAGCTAGACTCCTGGTTGTTGGAGACAAGTGAACAACTTGAGGATAATAAACCTGTCAGAGGGGCTGAAGGATCAGAGCTCATGTTCTTATAGGCTGGATCTGGATTGTGCTTTGATTCGAGTTGAAGACAAAAATATTTCAGAAATGCTGACATGTCCTGCTGGAGAGAAATATTTAAAGTATCATGACTATTTAATTTTTCTAAAGTGGTAGTATTCTTTGAACTGAGCACCTCTGATTTATTTCCCATGATTTTAAGAATGAAGCGATGAGTTCATGTTTACTTACAGAGCTTTGTTGGAGGCTTTGACCACTGGCAGCAGCCTCAGAAGAGCCTCCTCTGAAGCAGAGTATTTCTTCAGGTCAAACACATCCAGATCTTCTTCTGATGACAGTAAGATGAAGACCAGAGCTGACCACTGAGCAGGAGACAGTTTATCTGTGGAGAGACTTCCTGATCTCAGGGACTGTTGGATCTCCTCCACTAGAGAACGATCATTCAGTTCATTCAGACAGTGGAACAGATTGATGCTTTTCTCTGCAGACAGATCCTCACTGAGCGTCTCCTTGATGTACTGGACTGTTTCCTGATTGGTCTGTGAGCTACTTCCTGTCTGTGTCAGCAGACCTCGTAGGAGAGCCTGATTGGTCTGCAGTGAAAGACCCAGGAGGAAGCGGAGGAACAAGTCCAGGTGTCCATTTGGACTCTGTAAGGCCTTGTCCACAGCACTCTGGTAGAAGTGTTTCTCTGCAGATTCTCCTGTTTCAGACTTCTGGGAGGTTGTTTGTTGTTGTTCCAGCAGATTGAGTCCAGAGTTGCTGAAGGTCAGATGGACATGAAGAGCAGCCAGAAACTCCTGAACACTCAGATGGATGAAGCAGAACACCTTGTCCTGGTACAGTCCTCTCTCCTCTTTAAAGATCTGTGTGAACACTCCTGAGTACACTGAGGCTGCTCTGATATCGATGCCACACTCTGTCAGGTCTGATTCATAGAAGATCAGGTTTCCTTTCTGCAGCTGATCAAAAGCCAGTTTTCCCAGAGACTCCATCATCTTCCTGCTCTCTGAACTCCAGTGTGGATCTGTTGCACGTCCTCTATTATACTTGACCTTCTTCACTTTGGCCTGAACCACCAGGAAGTGGATGTACATCTCAGTCAGGGTGTTGGGCAGCTGTCCTCCCTCTCTGGTTTCCAGCACATCCTCCAGAACTGTAGCAGTGATCCAGCAGAAGACTGGGATGTGGCACATGATGTGGAGGCTTCGAGCTTTCTTGATGTGGGAGATGATCCTGCTGGCCTGCTCCTCATCTCTGAATCGGTTCCTGAAGTACTCCTCCTTCTGTGGGTCAGTGAACCCCCTGACCTCTGTCACCCTGTGAACATACTCAGGGGGGATCTGGTCTGCTGCTGCAGGTCGTGTGGTTATCCAGACGTGAGCATAGGGAAGAAGCGTCCCCCTGATCAGGCTTGTGAGAAGTACATCAACTGTGGTGGGCATCGTAACATCAGTCACAGTTTTGTGGAAGTCCAGAGGAAGTCGACACTCATCCAGACCATCAAAGATGAACACAACCTGGAAGTCTTCAAAGCTGCAGATTCCTGCTTCTTTGGTTTCAGTAAAGAAGTGATGAACAAGTCCCACCAAGCTGAACTTTTCCTCTTTCAGCACATTCAGCTCTCTGAAAGTGAATGGAAATATGAACTGGATGTCCTGGTTGGCTTTGTCTTCAGCCCAGTCCAGGCTGTATTTCTGTGTTAAGACCGTTTTCCCAATGCCAGCCACTCCCTTTGTCAGCACTGTTCTGATCAGGTCCTGTCTTTTGGGTGAGTCTTTAAAGATGTCTTCTTGTCTGATGGTTGTTTCTGGTCTGTGTGGTTTCCTGGATGCTGTTTCAATCTGTCTGACCTCATGTTCATCATTGACCTCTGCAGTCCCTCCCTCTGTGATGTAGAGCTCTGTGTAGATCTGATTCAGAAGGGTTGGGTTTCCTGCTTTAGCGATCCCCTCAAACACACACTGGAACTTCTTCTTTAAGACAGACTTAAGTTTAGGCTGACACTTCTGAAGAGCATCTGAATCAAAAAAAGGAAAAAAAGAAGGAAAAATACAAATCTGGTCTGAAGGAGCTATGTGATGTACTTTGGCCTTTATTTAACCTATCAAGTTTTTAATATACTCATTCTACCAGAAATCAAAAAGGGGCTTCAGGAATTCCTAAATGTATTTCCTGAAAAAAGCCACGTTAAATGTTTTGAACCTACACATCTGCATTGCTTTGCAGCTTTTCATATGTACCTGATGCCAACATGTGCAGGCTAAACAGGTTTATGCTTTCTGTGCCTCTTCTCCAAACTTTGTAACCAAAAATAACAACATTGAAGTGTCATAGCGTTCCCCACTGCTATGTTATTTAAAGAAGCATCTGAGAGAGATTCAGTAATTCACATTTAATTCTTCTCGTAATTTACAATGGCAAAAGATAATGTAAACCCTTTCTGGCCACAATTTGCTTTATTATATGTAAATGTGGCATTTTTTTCATTAAACATTTAAGTCAAATGACCGATGCTTAAAGAGTGTCCTCTTGTTAGAGAAACACTCTGACTTTTCTTTTTTAAGGCAATCAGTTTGCATGGTTTTTAAAAGTAAAGAACACTTTAATTAAATACAGCTCACATTAGATCTAAGTAGTTTCACACGTTTATGACGATCATCAAAATTCCTCCATGTAGTTTAGAAAATACATTTGCAGGCATGTAACAAATCCAAACATTCGTCGTAGAATGACGTTCTTGCCCTCTCCTTTTTCTTACAATGAATTCTGAGGTTTCACTTTCACATCTCAACAAACTGCAAGGTGACCATTTTTATTCATGGTATCTGATGCATGACCTCACCTTGTTGAGCAGATGGATCAGAGTTCAAACGCAGCTGAGAGAAAAGAAAAGGATCTTTGATCTGAAGATGCTTGATTGTTATCTTGCATGCTTTGTCTCCTTTTTTCCTCACTGTGTCGATCAAGCTGCGTGCCTTGTCTGCTCTGAGTGGGTTCCCCTCCAGTATCGATTCTTCCTCCAACTTATTTAAGATACCATCACTTACAAGGGCCTCAAGGAGCAGTTTAAGGATTTCTATTGTTACCCTCCAGACAAAGGCTGACCGCACCCTGGCAAGCTCCTCCTCTACAGGAAGAAGAAAGAGACATAAACATGCTTCTCAGTCGAAATCATGTGAAAAATACAGTGGAACCCCGACTTACGAATACCCCATTTAACAAAAAATTCAAGTTACGAAGGCAATGAACGGCAATATTTCTGCCCATGGTACGGCAAAATGCCGGTGTAACGAAATCCGCTGGCTCTGATTGGCAGAGCCTACAATGCCCACAAGGCCTTCGAATCATGTGACAACCCCTTGGCTTCCGTACTCGTGCTTCGCTGTTCCACTTGAACGACATATTGTTGTTCTAGTTAGCAATTAGCCTATCGTTCAGCATCACCTCACTCAAAAGGTGCAATGGCTGTTTCGACTTAAGAAAATTTTCGACTTACGAAAGACCCTCGGGAACGGATTAATTTCGTAAGTCGGGGTTCCACTGTATTTTAACTTTGTTCAATTAACACTTCAACATCTCATCAACAAATACTAAATTTTAGGGTGTGTAGGGTTAAAATGATGCCAGCTTAAAATGAAACTGAAGAAAAAATTGAAACTGAAAAATAATGAAAAATATGAAAAACAAAATCTTGTCATTCATATCCTGCATTCCAGATTAAGTTTAAAATAAGAACGAGTGCAAGTACGAACGTGAGAATTATGTATATTGTAATAGGTATATTGTACCTAAATGATAGTATATTGTACAAACATGAAAAGTATATTGTTAGAACTATATCTAATATTGTTAGAACAATAGTATACTATAATAATAAACTTTTCACGTTATAATGTGACATAGCTCTATTTTTCTTTTGCCTGGGTGGCGGCTCTACGCTTCCGTACTACGCTTCTGTATCCAACACTTTTCAATGTGGCCTCACAAAATTATTATGACTACAACAACCATGAAAAGAGTTGGATGGACATTGCTACTCAATCACAGCTGCCTGGTCAATGTTTTTCATTAGTAATTTAGCAAAGTTGATGGTGTGTGTGTCTGTAAGACAGAGAGAGGGAGAGCGAGGGACAGATTTTGTATGATAAGCTTCATGTTATGAAGGCACAGTTTGAGCACTCGGGTCGCATCAGAGCATCAGGCCATATAGTGTGAGACCCTGCATCGTGACCTATGAACTTCTAACCTCTGCGATTTAATTGTACAGTTTGAGCAGGAGCTGAATAACGCGACTGAAAAAAAAAATCGCACAGTGTTTGCCCAGCTTAATGCAGACTGTTTAAACTAAACAAGCTGCTGTTTCACATAATAAACCCTGTCAGCTGCAGTATTGTCTTCTGTTTTAACAGTTAAAGCAGTAGAGACGAGCTGTTTGCATGTGCGTGGAACTCTAGCGTCATTAACCATGCTAGCTGTTAGCTTATAGCTCACGCTAGCTAACCAGCGAGCAGTTAAAAGGACAGCTGAAGCTGCACAAAATACCCACAAACTTATCTCACTACAATGTAGCGCCGAAAATATGACTCGCAGCTCAAGCTCGACACAGCGTCTGTAACATAAGACTGACATCCAGCTAACCACAGCTAAAAGATATTTAGAGAAAACTTACAGTTTCCTCAGGTTACATGAACTGAGTTGTTTCACGCTGAAAAGTTGGTTTGTTTTGGCTCTCACTGAAGACATAGCTGCTCTTTTGTGCTGCTTTTACCCAATGGTATCTTTTGCGAGTGTGGACGCGTCAGCTGTTTGCTCCTTAAATGCTTTTCTTCTTTTATTGATTTTTATGCTGATTTTTTCCCTTTTTTCCGTATGAGCTTACCTGCGATAGCTTCTGGACACTTATAGATCATTAGGACTAAAGTGTTCTTAACAGAAACAGCAATCCTCAGCGCTCCGTGTGTCTGTGGCCTAGACACAGCTGAAGCCTGATTACAGTGTCTGGGCACCGAACAGCCCCAATAGCCTGGAAAGGTGCTAACCGCTAGGCTAACTAGCAACAAGATGCCTTCCCTCTCCACAGATGACTACCACAGCCTCCTGCAGAAGATTGCAGTACTGGAGACAAAAATTCATCGCTTAGAAGTAAACGTGGAGGTAAATGGACTGTGTGGAAATGAAACAACCTTGCCTTTGATTCAAAACAATGGCGATGAGCAAGCTAGTACACAGCTAAGGAGCACAGATAACATGACCAAGAAAGTAGACTCTGTGCATTATTATAAATCCTCAAGTGATAATCCCCCCTTGGACTGTCTTGGTGCAAAACCAAGACATAAATCATGTCTCCTGGAAGGCGGAGGACGTATCACGGGCAGAGCACAGCGAGCTGAAATCTCTGAAACCGACTGGCCTTCACTTCCTACGAGACAGAGAAGCTCTTCTACCCCTGTATACGAGAGGAAACAGGACTGGACAACAGTGAATAGGAAGGTTAACAACAAACCTCCAAAACAACTGAATGTGAAACTGCACAACAGATTTGCTCCACTATCAAAGGACCCTGGATCTATATCGGACAACCATCCATCTAAAAGCAGCGAAGTAAGGTCTGAAAATCTGTTGAAAAGTAAAAGACCACAGGGAAAGCTAAAGGCTAGGCCTGAAACTCTGATTGTGGGTGACTCTGCCGTAAAGGATGTACAAATGATGTGCGGTAAGAACACTAAAGTCCTCTGCTTTCCTAACGATATGGTCAACAACCTGAAGGAGAGAATTCTTCAAATTGCAGATGAATATCCAACTGTGACAAACATTGTTCTGCATACAGGGTCAAACGATGTGTCCAAACAACAGTCGGAGGTTCTGAAACGGGACTTTACTGGATTATTAAATACTGTAAACTCTCTGAATGCAGCTGTATTCATCAGTGGACCTGTACCGCCGGTCAGAGGAGGAGACGAGAGATTCAGCAGGTTGTTTACACTGAATAAATGGCTTATATCAGCATGTGCTGCCCACTCGGTGCATTTTATCAACAACTTTAATATTTTTTGGGAACACAGGCATCTGTTCAAAGCAAATGGATTTAATTTTAACAAGTCAGGGGTGAAACTGTTCACCTCCAACTTGTTTTATTCCATACGTCATCCATATGTGCTTGGTGCCAAGGCTGAGATAAACGAGGAGTTATAAAGAGGAACAAACAGTACTCCAAGAACAGACAAAGCCCAGCAGAAACCTTGAGGAGGAGCTCCATCTGCCCCCACCCGGGAAGAGCCTCAGAAAGGAGAGACATCTGAGGCAAGAAGAGGGGTCCCTATTTGCCTCCAACTCTCTCAACAACACCAACGACCAGGACCAGGGACCACGATCTTCCCCAGTCCCCCAAACCCCTGACAGGCCATCACCCTCCTCCCCCTCCCTTTCTCCCTCCTCCCCACACCTGAAATTCACTGAGAAGATGATGGAGCGAGTCAATGCTGGGCTCAGATCTACCCCCCGGCCCAATCCCTTTTTGTCCCCCATAAACCCCCCACCAGAGCGGCCAAAGGTTCGCCATCGAGCCCCGCCCTCATCAGAGCAATCGAAGTCACATTGCCCAGCCTCGCCCCCCTTAGTTCCTCCTTACCACCTTCACGCTCTGTCTCCGCAGTCTGATGTGTGATGTGTGGAGGGTCCGGGCTGCGAGGATTATGGCAGTGGTGACTTTTCCCAGGAGAAGCTGGGACCCTGTTTACTAGAAGGTTTTAAAATCTCTGTACTTTTAGGTGACAGGAGACATGTGGCCTGGTCAAAACACAGAGAGCTGCACTCTAAAAGATCTTTAAACATAGTAAACATACCTTGTGTGCCACAGACTGCTCCCAAACACGAGGGGACAAGTAATGCCTCTAAAACACTTAAGTTGGCTTTATTAAACGTTAGATCTTTAGCTGGGAAAACATTTTTAATTAATGATTTAATCACTGAGCACAGCCTTGATTTTATGTTTTTAACTGAAACTTGGTTGGACCAAAGTAACAGTGGAGCTGTTCTCATCGAGACGACCCCTCCTAACTACAGTTTTATCAGTGAGGCCAGGGTGAGCAGGAGAGGAGGAGGGGTTGCTGTCTTATTTAATGAATCATTTCAATGTAAGCAGCTATCTCCTGGAAGTTTTCAGTCTTTTGAATATGTGGCTTTACAGCTGAAGGCCCCATCCAAAGTTGTGTTTCTTAATGTTTACAGGCCTCCCAAATACTGCACAGACTTTTTTAATGACCTCAGTGAACTGCTGTCTGTGACCTGTGTTGATTTCGACTGTGTAATTATTGCTGGGGATTTTAACATCCATGTGGACAACCCTCAGGACAAAGGGACTAAAGACCTGAGTAACACTCTGGGCAACTTTGGCTGACTCAGCATGTAACAGAGGCCACACATAATAGAGGACACACTCTTGACCTACTGATCTCCAAAGGCCTGAGCATTTCAAAGGTTACTGTGTCTGATGTGGGCCTGTCTGATCATTACTGTGTTTTCTTTGAAAGTAAAATCTCAGCCCACACAAATATATCAACAACAGTGATCACAAAACGGTGTATAACTGAACACAGTAGTGCAATTTTTAACCAGGTCTTCCCATTAACACCTGACCTGCCCAGAGGGTCAGTCAATGAGCTCGTCAATAGCTTCAATGCTAACATGTTAAATGTAATGGACACTATTGCTCCCATTAAGGTGAAGGTTATCTCTGGAAGGAAAAAGTCTCCATGGAGAAACTCCACACTGGTGAAAAATGAAAAAAGAGAGTGTAGGAAAGCTGAGCAGGTTCACTATGACATCTATAAAGAGAAACTTCACAATTTTAATTTACAACTGAGGAGTGCAAGGAGGTCCTACTTCTCTGACATCATCACTAAAAACAGCCATAATGCTCGGGTCTTATTTTCTACAGTTGACAGGCTAACAAACCCTCCTGTGTCAGTGGCAGCTGAACTTCATTCGACCATGGCCTGCAATGACTTTGCCAAATTCTTCACAGAAAAAATCCAAAAAATTAGACAAGCAATTGGTACATCAACAGCAGATCCAGGATATGTACTGTGTCCACCAAAAAACTGTTTAAACACCATGAAACAGTTTCAACCTATTAACAGCAAAGACCTGGAGGACATCTTAGGTCAACTGAACTCCTCCTCCTGCTGTTTAGATGTCCTGCCAACAAGTTTTTTCAAAAAGGTCTCAAAGACTTTAGAGTCAGACCTGTTACAGATCGTCAACTTTTCTTTATTATCAGGTGTGTTTCCAGAATCACTAAAAACTGCTGTAATCAAACCTATACTGAAAAAGGACAATCTTGACAAGACACAAATGAACAACTACAGGCCGATCTCAAATCTCTCATTTTTAAGTAAGATCATTGAAAAAGCAGTTTCTCAACAGCTCAGTTACTTCTTAAAACAGAATAACTACTACGATGCCTTCCAGTCAGGTTTTAGACAGAACCACAGCACTGAAACCGCTCTGACCAAAGTGTTTAATGACACATGTCTGAATACAGACAGTGGAAAAATGTCAGTCTTAGTTTTACTGGATCTCAGTGCAGCATTTGATACAGTTGACCACAACATATTACTCAAACGACTGGAGAACTGGGCAGGTCTTTCAGGAACTGTACTAAACTGGTTCAAAACATACTTAGAAAACAGGAAATACTTTGTATCAATAGGTAACTTCACATCTGAGCAGACAAGTATCACATGTGGAGTTCCCCAAGGTTCCATCTTGGGACCCTTTCTGTTTAACATCTACATGCTCCCACTGGCACAGATTATAAAGAACAACAAAATAAACTGTCGTAGCTATGCAGATGACACACAAATATATATCACAATGTCACCAGGAGACCAAGGCCCCGTACAATTTTCTCCAGCTAAACAAAAACAAAACTGAGGTAATAGTCTTTGGCGCCAAAGAAAAACGATTACAGGTCACCAGAGAACTTCAATCTATACATCTAAAAACCACAAACCAGGTGAGAAATTTGGGTGTAGTGATGGATGCAGACCTAAACTTAGAAAAACACATTAAGACAATAACAAAGTCAGCTTACTATCACCTCAAGAATATTTCAAGGATAAAAGATCTGATGTCTCAACAGGACCTGGAAAAACTAGTCCATGCATTCATCTTTAGTAGGCTTGATTACTGTAACAGCATCTTTACAGGTCTACCTAAAAAATCAGTCAGACAACTACAGCTCATTCAGAACTCTGCTGCTCGAGTCCTCACTAAGACCAAAAAAGTGGACCACATCAGTCCAGCTCTGAGGTCCTTACACTGGCTGCCTGTCCGTCAGAGGATAGACTTTAAAGTTCTGATGCTGGCCTATAAAGCTCTGAATGGTTTAGGACCAAAATACATCAGTGACCTCCTGACCCAGTATGAACCTTCCAGATCCCTCACGTCATCTGGATCAGGTCTTTTATCAGTTCCCAGAGTCAGAACCAGACACGGAGAAGCTGCATTCAGCTTTTATGCTCCTTATATCTGGAACAAACTCCCAGAAAGCCTCAGATCAGCTGAAACACTCAGTTTATTTAAATCCAGGTTGAAGACTCACCTGTTCTCAGCTGCATTTGAATAAAGCACCAAATCCACACTTTAAGCTTAAATTTCAAAACTTACATTTAACTACTGATTTTATCTACTGTTCTGATTTTATTGGTTTTGATTTTATATACTGTT
Organism: Maylandia zebra; assembly: GCF_041146795.1. Taxonomy (NCBI): domain Eukaryota; kingdom Metazoa; phylum Chordata; class Actinopteri; order Cichliformes; family Cichlidae; genus Maylandia; species Maylandia zebra. The sequence goes on along the minus strand of NC_135168.1, from coordinate 5,345,664 downwards.
TTGTTTGTTTGTTTGTTTGCTTGTTTTAATCAATTTTAAATCATGCTTTTTATTTGTTTTTGTTTCTAATGTCTCTGTAAAGCACTTTGAATCACCTTGTTGTTGAATTGTGCTATACAAATAAATTTGCCTTGCCTTGCCTTGCCTTTAAGCGAAACATTCTTTGTATGTGAGGAAAATGCTGTTCATCCTCTTCAGCTCTAGCGTAGACAACTGGCTTTGCCATGTTTTCATGTGTGTCTTCTTTCCGTGTGTCCGCTACTTTGAAACGCTTGGGCCCGCCACAGTTTCAAGCTGGTCATGTGACTGCATGGCCACATCTGATTGGTAAAAAAGTTACCGGAAACTCCACTGGCGGCATGTTATCTAATGTGTTAAACTAATTATTTTTTAAAAAGTAACGAGTCAAATTTTGGAAATGTAGCAGAGTAAAAGTACCGTTTCTTCTTCACAAATGTACTCAAGTAAAAGTAAAAAGTATCGTGCAAAAAGGGTACTTTAAAAGTAAATTTTTTTTCCAAAAACTTACTCAAGTAAATATAACGGAGTAAATGTAACTCGTTACTACCCACCTCTGCAGACGGGCAAGTATACAGGTATACTATGAACAAATATACATATATAAAGATGAAGCACTGTGAGGTAAACAGATCTACAGAGTGCTATGAAAATATCTACAGTAGTGGAAGCGTAGCTCTCTGAACAGACTATAACAGTGTAGGCACTATAACAGAGACTACACCATGTCAGTGTCCTAAAACTACAGCAGTAACCAACGTGGTGAATGTTGATAATGAAAGGATCATGGTCACTGGGAGGAGGAGTGTAGAAGGGTTAGGTGAGTGTGGATGGAAAGGCTCAGCGGGGACTGAGTTCAGTAGGGTGACAGCTGTGGGGAAGAAGCTGTTCCTAAACCTGCTGGTTTTAGTCTGAAGGCTCCTGTAGCGCCTCCTGGAGGGGAGGAGGAGCTGGAAGAGTTTATTGGCAGTATGAGAGGAGTCTGAGAATGATGCATACTCGGCTTAGAAATCTCTTTTTGAGCGTTGTGTGATGGAGAACTTTGCTTTGTGTAATGTTATAAATACTTGGATAATCCTCAGAGTCTCTGGACTTTTACTTAGAGATATTATATTCAGTCCTGTGGATAGTTATATATTTAAAAATATATGATCCTCTCTGGTTACTCTGGTATGAATGACTCTGAATCACTTAATGGTAAATAACACACTATTGGCAAAAATAAAAAACTGTGAAAGAATTCCAGATGACAAGTCTGTAGTTCGACATACAAGTGACGACCTTTGACCTTCATCAGTTTTTATTTAATTGTGTCAGAGAAACTCAAACGTGCTCTTCATGCAGCTGAGTACATTCAGTGTTTAAAACGGAAGCTGTGCAGGTCTGAGATCAGCAGCTTTGTGAAACACCAAGCTGAGGTCCTGTTAATGCTGATATATTGTGACACAGTTACATTTCAATTTAATTCAATTTTATTTATATAGCGCCAAATCACAACAACAGTCACCTGAAGGTGCTTTATATTGTACAGTAGATCGTACAATAACAGATACAGAGAAAAACCCAACATTCATATGATACATGGGTGATTAATCCTTTTGACTTTGTTTTTATCCATAAAACAGCTGCAGCTTTCACTACAGCACATGTGGTGCTTTAACCTTTGTACTGTTTGCATCAGTTCATTCTGCAGTTAACATGTGAACATGTTGGATGATCTGTCTGCTGTCACTGGGTGGTGCTGAGGTCTGAATCAGCTCCTGTAATCACAAAGAGAACTGAACCATCACAAACTGAAATATAAAGTTTATCTCAAATCTGAAATAGAGCTGATCCTTCTGTCCTCACACACCCAGGATCTGAAGTTCTTCTCTTACATTTCTTTAGTTCTTCAGCTCTGCTCACATACGAGCTGTTTATTTCTTAAAGCCGTATATACCAACAGATTTTCCAATATAATGTTAACCTTTGAGTTGTTGGTGCTTTGTGAATGTGAATCTGCATACATGAGCAGACGGAGCAGGTTTCAGTCCTGGTTCAGTCTGCTGCTGCACCGTGGTCACCAACATACAGAGGTATCATAACAAATATTAATGCTTTTTTCCCTCTCAAAGGATGTAAGCTGTACTGCACATGTAACTTTGTGAACTTACCTCAATAAGAATGATTCAGACTGTTTTATTTAACCTGAATATTTGAAACAAACTTAGTAAAAACAATACACAGAGTCAGTGCTAAAAATGTAATCCGAGGAAAAATGAAACACACATTTTAACTTAAGCTGCCAAGCAGAAGTATTTGGTTTGAGTACATAAATATTAGGCTTTGCTATTTAATCTGTAATTGATGATTAATGAGGGGTTACTGAAGTGCAAGCCTTTTTTAAAATATGTGTTAATATCCTTACAGATGTGGCAAAAGAGTGAAAACATGCTGCTGTTTGCACATATTGAATAATCAGCTCTGCACAGGAGCTGCAGCAGAGTGCAGCCTGTTGCTCTTACAGTGTAATACTCATAATAAAAGTACAGTAACTGTGGTTAGTTACTGACGGAGCAGCCCGGTGCGTTTCTGCTCATTTCATTCACCTGCACGGGTTAGCTAAACAAACTTTACAAAACAAGTTTTGCCGATAGCCGAGTGCCCATCTTACCTAGCTAGCTAAGGATGTTAGCTACAGATTAGCTTACAAACACCTTTCACTTACCAAAAATATTGTGGCGGCTCTCAGGTCCTTCTGTCAGGCAGACACTGAAGAACACCTGAGTCTGTCAGTTTGAAACAGTCGGTAAACGCTGGACCTCCTCTCAGCGTCCCCGCTCTATGTGCCGTTCAGAGATACGCAAGTTTCTTCATGACTGCGGCTGCTGCAGATATTAGGTCGTCCATGATTTCTACAGTCACTGGTCAGCAATATAATGTGCGCAAACATATGTGGCTCATATATGTGGCTCTGAAGCCCCGCCCCTCAAGCGCACCCTCAGATGCCGAAGCAGTGCCAACTAATTGAAGCTGAAAAAATAACTGTACGTGGAAAAAAACGATGTAAGTGTGAAAACCACATGAACAGTGAGTTTTTTCTTTAAATTTCTATATTTATGTTTTTTCACTATCATTTCACTTTCAATACATTTGTTTCAGTTTCAATATTTTTTCAGTTTCATTTTAAGGTGGCATCGTTTTAACCTCATATGTGGGTTCAAAGTACAAAAAAGTCCAGTTGTTTCTCTGCCAAACTCCTTAGACTGGAAGTTCTCATGTTATATTAATGTCCCACAGAAAGATTAAGGCAAAGATTAGGACAGGTTACAACTCGTGAATTTTATGTACTTGTCACAGTTACAAAAAAGAATCTGCCTGAAGTCTATACATCCATACGTCTCATCATACAAAGCACTGATCTCCTACCTGCTGATGGAGCTGCTTTGGCTGGCTGTTCTTTAGGTTCTTCCATCATCTTTCTATAAAAACACGAGAAGATGATTTTACCAAAAGAAACCGTGAACACAGTCTGGGTGTCACATCATATGAATTTGTGTCATGGTTTAGTGTACGGGCCACACACACTGAAACTGATCTGTGTGAAAGAACACATCGACGACATGTGAATGTAGTGATAACCTCATCATAATAGAGGTTTTTACTTTTTCACATATTTGTTCAGTATAATGATTAAATAATCTGACAATACAAACCTAAAATACTTTGTTCCCTGTCTGCGACTTTGTGCGTCTCTGCTGTTAGTGCTTAAAGGAAGTTTTAAACTTAAAATCCTTCCCCACATATGTGACTGTGGTCTCTGGGGCCATTATCCTGAAACACTGGGGCTCAGCCCTGAAAGCTTTGCTATCTTCACCTGATAACAGCAGCTGTTTAAAGTTACTGAGTTTGACAGGGAAGTGAATGTAAATGTGAGACACTGTGTGCTCACAGCTAAAGGCTGCAGTCAGCTGTGTCAGAGCGTCCAATGATCCTTTAATAAACACTCAGAGCTCCATGTTGATGAAGCTGTCATGTGTGAGCTTGTGAGGCTCCTTTAAACTGGCTCTGCTCTGTCAGATGCTCACCTCTTCTTCACTGTTTCATCAATCTGCTGCACTCTTCATCTCCTCCTCTCTCTCTATGCTGTCCTGTTTAAAAAAACAAACAAATCAGCGTTAGCCAATCAAACTCTGTGCAGATGCTGCAGCTACAGCTGATATGTCATTCAGCTGTTCATCAATCAGCTTCTGCTGCTGTTTATTCTGCTCTTACTCTGAACACGTGCAGATCTAGATTTCTTGGGGTGTCAAAATCAAAGCGTTTGTTTTTTCAAACACATGTGCAGGTGTTACACATGGTTTTCATAAAGTAGCAGCCAGTTGAGGAGGATGACTCTGAGGATGATGAGGTAACTTTTACAAACATGAGAAACCTCATAGATGGGAGCCAGGAATCATAAAACTAAAATCAGTTGGCGTTATCATCACACCTAACGCGTTATTTACGAACACGTTAGTCCCAACACTGATTGTTACAGGATACAGCAGCAGGGAAAAGTTCTGGACTGTCACGATTGGTCAGAATTAGCCCAACAAAATATAACCAATTTTACCTTTTTCTAAAGACAGAAAACACATCTAGTCCTTTTTTCTTTTACATATATTTTTTTAATTAATCAACAATAAAGCTCAACGCTACACCAGCTTCTAGCTTTGATTGACACAAAACTTAAAAATCAGCCTAATTCTGAGGAGTCACTGCATGACACTCACAGTCTTTGTCATTGTTGATTCTTAGCTCACAAACAGTTCTTATAAGGACTAACTAGTGCTGACAGTTTAGCTCTTCATAAAGTTACAGGAGGATAAAATAAACATGAGATCGTTGAAATAATCCTGTCTGATCACACGTGTGGACAATAAACGCTGTAACAGAAAATGAACAGCAATGTAACGACACTCATCTCTCACGTCTGCACTAAACTAAAACGTCACTACTTCCACATCTAGTTGGTTTTAATGGAGGCGGAGTCTCCCTGCCCAGTGCGCACTCAGGATAATTAACTTGTCACAACACAGGAAGTGAGCGCATGAAAATCAGAAAATCAGGTCTTGAAACGCAGTGAGGGAAATGAAGTGAAAGATCTTCGTTTTAACTGACAGGTTTCACTGACACTCAGAGACCTGCAACAACATGAAAACACATCACTGTAACACTCAAAACTGCAATCATATGAAATCATAACTGAAGGACTGTGATGATGTTGTGTTATGGAGCGTCTGCTGAGTCCAACCTCTAAGAATTACGAGTCTGGACTTTAATGATTAATGATTCAAAATTCAGACATCAAAGTTTCTCACATTACAGAATCAGATGAACAGACATGAAGGGATATTTGTGGTTTTATGCACAGAGTCAGAATCAGACTCAGAGGTGTTCCTCGTGATGCTTGGTGATGGAAACAGTCTCATCGACGTTTCCATCACCAAACTAGAGAAACTAGTAGCTGCACGCAGCAGAGTTTAGCACAGCTGATCTCTGTGACGCATCAACAGGAACAACATGTTGTTAAACAGGACTGTATAAAGACTCAGAGTCTGACTCACACCTGAACAATGAGGCTGTGCAGCATCGTCCTGTCACACCTGCTAAACCACTCGTATCAGTTTGAGCCCGAACAGTAACACGGTCACATGACCGACGAGGCCAACGCGCCCAGACAAACGTCTTCCTTGTGGAACTAACTTGTTCCTGTTATCAGATTTGTGAGCAGCAGCTGAAACTACCACACGAATAAATGTTCTTCAAACTGTTTGATTCCAGCCAATCAATAATCTATAATCATGAGGATTCAAACACAAGAGCTGAACGTGTGGTTACATTGTAACCTTGGTTCTCTGAGTGAGAGACTCTCTCTCCCCTCTGTCACATATGGAACAGAGGGGAGAGAGAGTGTCGGTGTGATGGAGAACATCAGGTCCAAACATCACAGAAACAAACAAACTGTTAAAGGAGGAAACAAAGCAAACTTACAGTTTCTTCACACAGAGACACCAACAACAAGCTCCACTGTCCCACTCTGATCCTGTCTCCTCCTCTTTTATTCTTGCTCTGAGCTCTTTTTGGGTGTGTGTTTCTGTCTCCACCCACAGGAATGCATTGATACACTGTTGATAACGACTCGAGAGCAGACGTGTGACAGAAAACAGAAAAATAACCTAAACACCTAAATAACATAAAATAAACTGAATATTTATTAATATGTTTAATTTCTCTTTAAAAACTTTTCTGCTCCTCAAATCCTTTGTTTAAGTTCAATCTAAGGAAAGAAAAGCGTCTTCTTTAAGTTTCTCAAAGAAGTCCACGATCTGTAGGCTCATGGAAATTCATTTTGTTGTTTTTTTGAGCAGAAACACCAGAGTGTAGAGCAGGAAAACGATCCCAGCAGGACATCTCTGTTGGGGAAATATCCCAGTTATTCCCCTGAGCCTGGTTAGTGAACTGAGTCAGAGCTGTTCATCGATCCTACAGGTGCTAACATACAAACACGATCAGCAGCTTCTCTCATATGGAGAACACACTTCAACATCTGCAGCAAATCCTGTGTTTTATGTTGATGTGACCAACATCTTGTGTTGAGTCTTTGAAGATGAGGAGCCAAACACAGACAGTGGATCCAGAAGGACTGTTTATTCAGGGCTTTAATACAACTGAACTGATGCTTCACATCCTGTTTAGAGACGATCGACCAACACAGGCTCAGTCCTCACTCATCACACGGACTTCAGTCACACTGGGATCAACAGAGGAGACTGTTCACCATCACAGTTCAGCAACAATAATCAGAGCTTTTCTCTCTTGGTGAGGATCACATGTTCTGACACACAAAATATCTTCTGCTTTAACTCGTCTCTCTTTTTTAGTTTGGTTGTCGTGTTTTTTACTCTTTGTTCCTGTCAGTGTCAAATATGAGAGCAAACTGTTTTATGCAGGAGCCAAACCAACACCAAGCTGACCAAGAGAACCTATAACACCACCAGAATTTATTATCCAGACTTTACTGACAGATTTATGTGCAAGTAAAGCTGTTTTTTTTTTAATTATGTTCACTGCGTTCAGCCAAGGAAGCATTCGTTCTTGGAAGTTCACCAAACGAGTAAATCCAGTTCAGCAGAGTTCCAGTTTGTAGCACAGCTGATCTCAGCTGATCAACAGTAACAGTAGGGGTGAGCGATAGAAACGATATACGATAGAAATGATATAAATTTGGCCAAAGATAGAGATTGTGACTATACCGCATGTTGATGATGTCATCAAGCTGCGCCTGTTTTGGTCGAAAGCATCGCAGCGGCTACAACAATTATCATCTGCAATTATGGCGGGCGACAGTCATAGCAAAGAGATGAAACACTTTTGAAATATGGGGAAAGCCAAAAAGTTGGCTTCATCCTCCAGCTTCACTGTGCTAATGTTATGCTAACATAGCTGTGTCGCTAGCAATCATGTAGCACAACATTATATACCAGGTAGTCCAACTTCAGTAACCCTGCAAACGCCACTGCTGTTTAGTCTTCATTTATGTTGGAAGTGATAGCAGAGCTGTACGTTTGAATTAGTTTCAAAAATCTCTCAGTCAGAATATGCTATGAAATGTTTAGGTGGAAACTAGCGAGCTAACTTCCTGTTAACTTCTAACTCCGTTAAATTGAATAAATTCTGTTTTCATGGATGCCTGGATGTAGGGCTGCTCGATTATGGCAAAAATGATAATCACGGTTATTTTCATTGAAATTGAGATCTCGATTATTTGACAATATTTATTTAACAATAACAATGTGTTGAATAATGACTTTAAAGGTTGTCAAAAAATAATATTAAATAGTGTGCAAATACTGATAACAGTGCAAATGTTTGCAATATAAAAAAATAAATGAAAAATGTAAACATCTATGTTTAGTGAACTTTGCAGTGTTGCTCTGTGGTGCAGCTATGACACCGTAACAAAGTTTACACACTGTGTCTACTTGATCCACGTCTGACTGAACCCATGTTTCCAAACCACTGAAGTTTTTTTTACCTCTTTTCAACCAACAGCAGTCACTCTCCTCTCCAAATAACTTCTGTTTAGCTTTCCAAGCTTCCCTCGGGTCCTCTTAATCAGCGGTCCCCAACCCCCGGGCCTCGGACCGGTCCCGGTCGGTGAGTCGTTTGGTACCGGGCCGCGAGAGTTGAGGCTCAGGTGTGAAATGTATAGTTTTCAGGGTTTTTATCGGTTTTCCATGTTATTTTGTTATCGTTTTTATCGTTGACTTGGTTTTCCTGGGTCTTTTCACGTGTGTTATGAATAAATTTTCTTTTTTTCGGTACCGGCACTAGTTTTATTTTGTTGTATTTATCCGCGACACCTTAATGGCCGGTCCATGAAAATATTCTCGGGCATGAACCGGCCCAGATCGTAATCGAGATTAAAATTCGATTAATTGAGCAGCCCTACCTGGATGTTAAACTTAATTGTTACACCTGGTAAAGCAGCAACGCTGATGATTTAATTAAAGATGAAAGAATTTAGACCGTTTTTAACTCTTAGTGTTCGTTTGACTTTGGTACCTGAAGCTGTCGGAGTTTTGGACCCAGATTACTCCGTGAAGCTCCTCACTACGGCAGCCGTAATGCTCTGACGATCCATCAAGCAGTGCTGCTTACCAAAGTTGTACTAAAACATTTTTAACAGATTTCTGCAGCCAAAATCGGTTCGAGGTCAGTAAGCACAACCAGAATTCATACATAAGGCACACTCTCGATTTTTGAGGAAATTAAAGGATTTTAAGTGTGGAAAATATGTTATACAGAAGAATATATCGTGATATGGATTTGAGGCCATATCGCCCAGCCCTAAACAACAGGTTATTAAACACATCAGTTTGATCCACAGATCAGATCATACATCAGGTTTACTTCATGTAAAATAAACGTCTCACTCTATGAGCTCCATCAGTCTGTGTACCTCCTCATTGTCATTTCTGAGCAGAGTTTACCTGCACACTTCCTCATGTCTGACAGTGTCACAGTGTGTGTGTGTGCCAACATTAACCAGCTTATCATCAGCTGCTTGTGCTTCATGAATAACTCAGACTGACAGAGTGATGAACAGAGCACAGAGGGAGGCTCTGCTCTGGTCCATCAAGCAGGATTCACATAGTAACATGTTTTTCCTTTGAACACTTCATTGTGTTTAACTTGAAACAGATTAAAAAGTGTTCGATTGTGCACTTCACACAGTCCTGAGTCACAGAGGCTTAAATGTGTTTGATGCTGAGAGGCTTTACTCCTGCATCAACATCAAGTATAAGTAGGATTTAAACCGCAGTGAAAACATCCTTAAATATTGATGGTGTGTGAGAGAGTCTGTATTTACTTCTGATTATCTCTGTTTGCAGTGACCCTGAACTGAGCTGGAGCAGCTTCATGTTGTTTTGACGTCACTCAGTAAAACCTGAATGTCGGCTTCTGAAGAACAAACTGGTTTCATCTGTTTCCAGTTAAAGGGACGATCATTGTTCCACCAGTGATGTTGGATCCAAAGTTTCATTCAGATCGTTTTAAACTGTTTATCAAAGACAAATGTTTGAGTGCAGAGTTACTGACTGATAACCAGAGTGGATTCAGCCAATCATCAAATCATCTCATTGGTTTTATTTTATGTAAATACAAACGTCTCACTTCCTGATCTGCTCATAAAGTTCCTAAAGACAAACTGTTAAAGGAGGAAACAGAGCAAACTTACAGCTTCTTCACACACCAACAACAAGCTGCACAGCTGCACACTAAACACAGACACACAGGTGATTCCTGGAAGGAGGCGGGGCTTCACCTGAAGCAGGACAGGTGGAGACTTGATAGGAATTTTCCCCGTACAGGGAGGAGGCTGATCTTCAGATGAGTTCCTGTTAAATCTGACGAAACAAAGTTAAAAGTGGACTCAGTCTTGTCTGATTTCACTCTGTTTTTCACTGAGCAGGTTTAAGTTTTATTAATGAAAATCAGCAGAGCTTGGTACTGATGGAAGACCCTCCTCTAATCGTTGTCATTCAGAGTGATCCAACCTGTTTGTGAATGCAGCTCACAGACTCTCCGCATTTCCACACGACTTAAATGGTAAATGGCCTGCATTTGTATAGCGCTTTACTCTACATTCAGTCATCCACCCATTCACACACACATTCACACACTGGTGATGGCAGCTACATCGTAGCCACAGCTGCCCTGGGGCGCACTGACAGAGGCCAGGCTGCCGGACACTGGCGCCACCGGGCGAGTCCCATCATGCATCGTTGACCAACGTGGACGTGGTGGGGTAACAGTTGTGGAGAATGCAACAGCTGAGGTTTGAGAAAAGGAGCTAATAGCCAAGGTCAGCGGCTCTCCTACTTCCTCATAAGGAAACTTCTCAGGTGGATGTCTTTCTCTGTCAGAGCGCCTCCACCTTACTGGCTGTGGTGCAGTGAGATCTGAGTCAGTCTTGGTAGGAGTCAAGTCAGGTTCATCAATCACAACATGGTCTGAAGACCAAGCACCTGAGTGAACATAGTCAACACGACTTGTGCCAAAGACTTCAGGTGTGTCAGGTTGGTGGGTTTGCCAACCAGGTAAGGACATTTCTGGTATAACAGTGTCAGAGAAGTTCTGACGTGCACTGTTGGGCTTCCTGTTAGACTCTCTTGGTAAACCTCAGAGCCTGACGTCTACAAACCAACTGTCCTTTGACATTTTTAGATGTGGGGTCAAAAGCAGAGCTGATCGAGGATTTCAGTGATGGCTCCAAATATCTAACCTGCACTTTTACATAGCAGCTGCTCCGTCTGTCAGTAATTTAAAAACTTTTAATGAGCTGCTGTTTCTCACTGACCGTCAGCTGTAGCTGAGCAGGATATCATTGCATTTGAATCCTCCTCGCTCTCTTTAACCCGAGTTCCTTCTGATTGGTTTCTTGGTCCTACAAAGAGAGTCTGCTGCCTGAGGGCCCCACCTCCTCCTCCACCTACTGCTGTGGACATTTAGTTCAGTTCAGTTCATTTTTATTTCAAACATTTCAAACATGTGCCTTCACAATCATTACAAAATATCATTCCATTATTTGTTTGAAAAGGAGTAGGCTGAAGTATTTACTTATTTGTCCCTACCCCCTCAAGTTTTACCTCTCATTCATTTAATTTTTTTTTGTCTTAAATTAAACAAACAACATATGAAACATATAAACATATGAAGTAAAACAAAACATAACATACATAAATCAAAAACAAGAAATTAGCAAGCCCCACCACAGTATAGTTTCTTTCATATGAAAAATACAGAATGTGTATATTTGCAGATACACAAGTTATGGAAAAACAACAAACCAAAACAAAACAAAAAAACAAAAAAACAACCAAAAAAGAACCGCAACACCATTACCAGCAACATTACCATCCTGGGTTAACCCCGTTTTCTTCATTCTTATACTTATTTAAAATTAGGTTTTTATATTTTACTTTAAACTGTTTTATGTTTTGACTGTCTTTTATTTCTTCTGTTAGACTGTTCCATAATTTAACTCCTGCAATTGAGATTGACATAGTTCTTAAAGTTGTTCTAGCACTTTGTATTTTTAAATTCCATTTCCCTCTTAAGTTATACCCACCTTCTCTTTCTATGAACAATTTACAGATTTCTTTGGGAAGCAATTTATTTCTGACTTTATACATTATCTGCGCTGTTTTAAGCTTCACCAAGTCTTGGAATTTAATAGCTTGCATTTTGACAAAGAGTGCATTTGTATGGTCCCTGTACCCTACATTATTTATTAATCTAATGGCCCTTTTCTGTATTATAGTTATTGTTTGTGTGTTACTTTTGTATGTGTTTCCCCAGACCTCTACACAGTAGCTCATATATGGCAGTAGTAAAGCACAGTATAAAATGTGCAGTGCTTTCTGATCCAACATATGCTTTGCTTTTCCCAGGACGGCAATGCCAATTTCCCCCGAACATAAGTAATGTGTGGCTTCCAACAGAGCTTGTGGTCAATGATCACCCCAAGAAATTTTATTTCATTTACTCTTTCTAAATATACATTGTCAACACATATTTCTACTTCGATGTTTTTCTTTTGGTTTCCAAACAACATAAATTTGGTTTTATCGAGATTCAATGATAATTTATTTATATCAAACCACTTCTTTAATATCGTTAATTCCTGTGTGATCATTTCCAAAACCTGTGGCAATTCCACACCTGAACACAGTATATTTGTGTCATCTGCAAATATTACAAACTTTAAAATCTCCGATACTCTGCAGATATCATTTAAGTACATAATAAACATTTTTGGACCCAGTACTGAACCTTGAGGTACTCCACAAGCTATATCCATCAAATTAGATTTATATTCATTTATTTGTACATATTGTTGCCTATTCCCTACATAGCTTTTTAACCATTCCAAAACCACTCCCCTAAACCCGTACTTTTCCAGTTTTTTTAATAGAATTTCATGATTAACAGTATCAAACGCCTTCTTTAGATCTAAGAAAACTCCGAGCGCATACCTCTTATTATCCATACATTCCGTTATCTTTTCCATTAAATCTATCAGTGCCAAAGCTGTTGATCTGTTGTTTCTGAACCCATACTGACTATCTGTCATTAATTCATATTTTTCCACAAAACTGTCAAATCTTTTTATGAAGAGTTTTTCCAGTATCTTAGAGAACTGGGAGAGTATTGACACTGGTCTATAGTTTGTAAAATGATGTCTTTCACCGGTTTTGTAAATGGGAATAACTTTAGCAACTTTCATTTTTTGTGGAAAAACTCCTTTTTGAAACGACAAGTTGAATATATATTTTAATGGTTTTACGATACCATCAATAACTGTCTTTACCGTTACCATATCAATATCATTCCAGTCTGTACTGGTTTTGTTCTTAAGTCCTCTAACTATGTCATAAATCTCTTTCTCTTCCACTGCTCTTAAAAACATTGAGCTACTATTCCTTTCAATATTTTCACCAGTGTCCCTTTCTATTCCATCAACCTTTATTTCTTCTGCCAGTTTTGGCCCTATGTTTACGAAGAATTCATTAAAGCCATTTACTATCTCCTCCATGTTATTAATACTTCTTGTCCCTTCTATAAAGTACCCAGGGTAATCATTATTCCTTGATTCATTTTTGATTATTCTGTTTAATACATTCCATATATCTCTTGTGTTATCTTTATTGTGTTCTAACCTTTTAATGTAATACTCTCTTTTACAGGATCTCATTATATTAGTTAATTTATTTTTGTAAGTTTTATACTTCATTTCAGTTTCTATTGTTCTCTTTTTTTATGAATTCTCGATATAGGGTATTCTTTTTTTTGCTGGCATTTTGTAGTCCTTTTGTCATCCATGGTCTTCCTGCATAGTTGTGTTTCCTATTGATTTCAATTACTGGGCAGTTTTTATCAAGTAATGTGTTAAATGTTCTTAAAAATCCTTCGTAAGCTTTATTAACTTCTGTTTGTTCATATACAATATTCCAATCTTGCTTTAAAAGTTCATTTCTAAGACAATTTAAGGTCTTCTCTGTTCTTATTCTTTTGTAAATAATCTTATGTCCATCGTTGTTCACTTTATAATGGCAATTATACGATGCAAAGACTGGTAAATGGTCACTTATATCATTGATTAACAGCCCACTTTTTATCTTTCCTTCTATTATATTTGTAAATATATTATCTAATAGAGTTGCACAATGAGATGTTATTCTGGTCGGTCTTGTTATCAGTGGAAATAAACCGATGCTGTACATGGAATCAATAAATTCTTCTGTACTCTTATTATGATTTGGATTCAATAAGTCAATATTAAAGTCCCCACAAATAAACATTCTTTTCTGATTTATATTTGTAAATAAGTCCTCCATATTATCCTTAAATATCTCAATCTTAGATCCTGGTGTTCTATATATACAACTGACAATTAGGTTTTTCCTTTTTTCTATAATTATTTCCACTGATAAACATTCCATCACTCCATCAATAACAGTTGTCATTCTTCCCATTCTTTTGTACTTTAGGTTTTTATCAATGTAAAGTGCCACCCCACCTCCTTTCTTGTTGATCCTGTCTACATGAAGGAATTCATATCCATTTATTTTAAAGTCTTCTTCTTTTCCAGGAGTTATCCAGGTCTCCGATATGGCTATCACATTGAATGGCTGTTCAAACTGTGTTATGTAGTCTTTGATGGATTGAAAGTTTGCATATAAGCTTCGACTATTAAAGTGAACCATTGTTACACCCTGTTCTACCTTGAATTCCTTTTTAAGTTGCTCATTTGTATAATAATTGCATTCATTTGTCTTATTGTTAAAGAAATTACAATCAGGATCTATGTTGCTGTCATACATCAATGTCTTATTTTCAATATCTATATGAGTTGTTAGTTGAAAATTGTCAGACATCTGCGTTGGTTGTGCACTTGGACGGTCACATCATATTTAGCACTGCTTTGCATTTATCAGTTATATTTTTCTAGTTCCGTCATCTCTTTGATGACTAGAACCTTAGCCTGCTCTGGTGTTCCATTTAACTTAATGAATATTTTACAGTCTGACGTCCAAGTTGACTGTATTTTCTTCTGTTTTCTTAATATTCTTGCTTGTCTTGCAATGTCTGCATTTTTCTTGATTAGGTGTTCATTTAAATAAACATTTGTACCTTTTAGCTTTCTTCCTTGCTTGAGCAGTTCTTTTTTCTGTTTTCTATTAACAAAACGAATGATAATGGCAGGTATTTGATTTTTTCTCGGAAGAGGATGGCATCCCTCAATATTTTTACTGTCCATTTCTATACCTTTGCTTTTAAAGAAGGCCATTACCTGCTCTTCCAAAGAGCGTAGCTCTTGCTCGGGTGGCTCCCCTCTCTCTGCTGCTGCTACCCGTGCGTATGTCTGATGCTTGGTTTCCAGTCCTGTCACTATCACATCATTTACTCTTGAATATTGTTCCAGATCTGACACCCGTCCTTCCAGCATAGCAATCTTCTTGTCCTTTTCCTCGCTCTGCCTTCTTAGTTCTTTAATATCATCCATTAAATTGAGTATCAGTTTTTGTTGTTTTGAAATTGTTGTTATTTCTTCAGACATAAAGTTTAGGGATTTCTTTATGTCCTCCAGTTCCTCCTCATTAACGTTGCTCCTCTTAGGCGGCATCTTAACGCTCCTGGGCCTGGTGGAGCAGGAGGATCCTGGGCCTAGTGGCTGCTGGAAGAGCCTGGGCCTGGTGGCTGTTGGAGGATCCTGGGCCTGGTGGAGCAGGAGGATCCTGGGCCTAGTGGCTGCTGGAAGAGCCTGGGCCTGGTGGCTGCTGGAGGATCCTGGGCCTGGTGGAGCAGGAGGATCCTGGGCCTAGTGGCTGCTGGAAGAGCCTGGGCCTGGTGGCTGCTGGAAGAGCCTGGGCCTGGTGGCTGCTGGAGGATCCTGGGCCTGGTGGAGCAGGAGGATCCTGGGCCTAGTGGCTGCTGGAAGAGCCTGGGCCTGGTGGCTGCTGGAAGAGCCTGGGCCTGGTGGCTGCTGCAGGATCCATTAATTCAGGATCCCACAGAAAAGTCTTTTCTTAGAAGAGTGCTGGCAGATCAACCTCACCAAGGAGAGGCCATGAAGCAGCTCCTCACAGGAAGAACATCAATCCAAGAAAAATTGTCTGGTTTGTAATAGATAGTCATTTTTTATTAGAGTCTACAGCAGGAACCAACCTGAACCTTGTTATGAGCTGAATCAGTGCTGGACTGTAGAAATGCTGTTTCAGTGGCTGCTGCAGGAACTAACATGGAAACGTGTTCAGCAGCTTTCCAGCTCTAATATAGGAAACACAAGATCAGAGTTTGGACACACTGGAACCAAACAGTTTTGTCTCGGACTTTTATTTCAGCATCATCGTTTGGGTTGAATTAAAACCTTTCAGCAACGCTAACCAGACTTTACGAGGTAAACGTGTATCTCCAAGAATGTCTTGCTAAGAGTCGCGTGTTCTGGGAAACAACACACAAATCAGTGGCGTCAATAAGGTTGTGTTTCATGTAATACTCTAGACTTTACTGTGAGACCATCACTAACATGCAGACGTCACAAAGTTGTTCACGGATCACATTAATCCAGAGTCACAGACATGCAGAGACACTTCCAGGTATAACATATATAATCCACACAGTCAGTCACAGCTGAGCTCTTTACTGAAGTCAGCATCAGCTCTCTGCTCGCTCTCACATCATATTCATGACAATCAGACGTGTTTCAATGATGCTGCTGTTTTCAGCCAAGCACACAGTCTCCATGGAAGTTTAAACTGGAAACACTGGTAACTGCAGCAGAGTTTCATTTGGAGCAGACCTGATCTTTGTGACGCATCAACATGTCAACACAGTATTTAACAGAACTGCAGTTTGCATCAGATCATACATCAGACTGACCACGTTTGTAATTTCATCAAACCTGCCATTAACATATTCAACAGTACTTACACTATCTTAAACATGTTTTCTTTTTAAAATGTTTGCATATTTATTAAATATAAACTGTGCAGTATTTCATTGATGGAGGCCAAGAAAACACAGTTACAGGAGAAATGTATTTAAGCTTGAAATGTAGCTGCACTCGGTAGAATTGAGCCAACTGGTTGTCTTCATTTTCAGTTCTGATGAGCTCACATGTTTAAGATCATCGGTTTAAAAAACCATAAGGCCGTGGATCCTTTTTTTTTTTTTTTTTTTTTTTTTAAATGACATCAGAAACAGCAGTATGCGACATTACGTGATGGCAGAGCTTCAGTTCATCCTTTGTCATTTTTTTTTTTTTTTTTTTTTTTTTTTTTTTTAATAAATAGGACAGGGGGAATGAATGAGAGAGAGAGGGGGAGAGAAAGAAAGAAAACCCAAGGGGAGAAGAGACGGTGAGAAGGGGGGGGAAGAGAGACAAAAAAAAAACAAAAACTCCTGGGTCACCTGTATGGAGAAAAAACAAACAAACAAACAAACAAACAAACAGAGGAGACAGCAAACAACAAAGAGCAACATAATAATAGAGAAAACAAAGCACCATCACAATAAACTAGCTAGTCATAGATATCAGTATTTACTAAGTAATAAACGATATTGTGCAGCACGCAAGATAGACAGCGCACAGTGTGCTTTGAGGCAGCAGCCAAGAAAGCTTTAGTCCGCGTCTGTGAATACCCATGTGTGCATACCTGTGTGGATCAGCATGCTTGCATTCCAAAGGTTTCTCCATGTAATGATCTGCTAGGGAGTGTGGGGGGGCCACAGCCCCATCCTCCAGGGTGTGAAGCGGGTATGGAGGAGATCAAAACTCCAGACATCCAGAGGCCCCCAGAACACAAGAGACCATGGAAGACCAACAGAGGGGCAGCCGCGCCACTGTCCCAGTAAGAGCTGAGGAGAGTCCCAGATGAGGGCTCACTCAGCAGCCGCGGAGCAGAAGCCAGGGGGGGTTGCAGTGACGCGCCCGTGAGCTCCGCCGGCCCCCAGCTGCGCCTGAGTGACCGAGCCCTAGGCCGAGAGGCCGGGGGCACCCCACCTCCAAAGGGGCCCGAGCGAGCCCCAGGCCCCAGGCCCCGACAAGCGGCCGCCAAGGAGTGAGCCGGTGTGTACCCGGACGCCCACCCCCAGACACAAAGAACCACCAACACACCGACACCTGAGGGAGTCCGCCACCGGCAGGGGAAGTGGTGGTGGGTGGAGATAGGCCTCCAAACCTTGGAGGGCCTGAGGTGTCCCCAGAGAGGTGGCGTCTGATACCCAACCTGACATATAGACACAGACATACAGGCACACACAGACACAAACATCCATTCCCACCCTCATGCTCTCATATGCACTCACTCCACACTCAACCAACGTGGAGACAGACATAAAGAGACGCTGTACACACAATCACACTCCCCAAGCGTACTCTACAAACCGGGTCTAGGTACCCTTGCCCCTGGAGGGGGGAATTGCACCCAGACCCAGGTGGTGTTACCCTTTTCCCTGCGGTGGGGAGAGGCAGACCACCCCGACTCCGCAGCAGCAGGGAGGCCCCACACCCCAGACCGCAGTCGGACGGCCAACTCCTCCTACTAGCCCCCCCGCTCCAGCAGGCCGCAGAGAATGGGGGTGGGAGAAGACTCCAAACCTCCCTCCACCCGCTCATTGTAGTGTTGATGCATATGTGTTCTAAGGTGCAATTAAAACCCAGGAGGGCATGGAGCTACCTGCCAGAGAGCAGCAGGTAAGCGCATGGTCCCTCCTGCTAGCCCTCAATGACTAAGTGTATTTAAAATTGAGAGGTGGGCAACGACGTCAGGGGTGAGGTATACACCCTGATGGTGATTTGGACTCCGTGATTGTGCCCACCCCCAATATCCTATATGTATGTGTAATGAGAGTGTGAATAATGTGAATGTCTAAGTTGTGGGATAAAATTGAGGCAGAGGCAGCCAGAAGGGGACAGGGGGGGGGGTAGCCTCCTCTGCACCCTGGTGACATACCCCCACTCCAAGGCCCTGCATGTGTGGGTGGTTGTGGAGGAGCGGGAAGAGGGAGGCAGCTGGAGATGGGGAGGGAAGGAAGGGAGGGGCAGGTAACCCCTCCCTGGGGCCAGCTCCCCCGCTGACCCCAGTAGGCACTCCCACCCTCCGCGACCCGCCAGGGAAGGGGGGCCCAGGCCCATCAGACCGGGGCCCAGTGCAGTAGCGCCCCCCGGCTCCACAGAGCCCTGGACAGTCCACCCAACCCCACCACAGAGAAAACTGCACCCACCCCACCAACCACACATCTTCCAGACTACATAAGACGGTAAACGCCCAGGCTGAGATCTTCCTCCACCTCTCCTGTATCTCCCCCTCCTGCAGAGAGTTCCTGAGAGAAGAAAGCTCCTGCCAGATGTGACCGTGGATCCTTAAGGGTTTTATGGTTTGAGTTTACAGTGAGAGGTGTTGATAATGATGTTGGCTGTTTTCAAGTTGAACAATCTTCCAGGGAAGTTTAAACTAGAAAAACGAGTCACTGCCTGCAGCAGAGATTCAGTTTGCAGCATTCCTGATCTTTGTGCAGCAGCAACAACATGTTGTTAACAGAGCTGTGTAAAGACTGACTCACCTCACCAGGCTCTCTTTCATTCACATCATACACAACATTTACTTCATTACAAGCTGTGCTGCTCAAGTTACTGGAAATAAGCACTCAGTTACTAAGTAATCCCATGTCTTTACTGATTACTTATTTTCAAAAGTATTTGGTTACTTTACTCTTTAAAAAAACACGACTTGAATACGTAATAAAGTAGAAAGTAGACGTTTCAGCCCGAGACTTTTTCTGCATAATCCATCATATAGAAATGAATCAAATTAAAAAGCCTTTCTTTTAATTGTTTTATTGTTTTTAATCTTTTTATTTTATGCATCAAGAAAAGATTAAATTATATTATAGCTGTTTTTGACTTGATGAAATGTGTTTAACATTTAAACCTATTTCCTGTATATTCCAGCACATGACATAAAATAATGTTTTGTGTTTCCACTCCCGAGTGGGGCGGGTGGAGGTCTGCCCACAGCGGTCATGTCAGGGGGAGGATCCGGGGGTTTCTCTGTCAATGTCACGTTCCCATGGCAGCGTGCTTGCTCAGATCTGAAGTGTTATGGTCCTGGGTGGGTGGCCCAGTGTTTTTTGAGTTTTGGTTTCTTCTCATGGTTCCTTAGTTTTTTAGTGTTTCCTGAGTTCTAGTTTTAGGGCTTGTTATGTGGCTTCCTTCTGCATTTCCTGTTTTATTGTGAAGGTCTGTGTCTTATGCCAGAGTGTTCAGTTTGCGTTTCCCCTGTCTCGTCTTGTCAATCAGAATCGGCCGTGCCTCCCTCCTGTGTGTAGTTTCCCCTCTGTGTATTTATAGTGTGTGTTGTCTCGTGTTCGTCGCTGGTTCGTCTGTGTCGTCTCCTTCACGTCTCCCTGCATATCTTTCTAAGGATTTCAGGTTTGAGGTTAGTTTTGTTTAGTGATGGGTAGATGAGGCTTCGTGAAGCGTTTCAGCACATTCCCCAAACTGTACCGATACTGTGTCGACACAGTGTTGCTGTTTTGCTCCATACTGACACCTGCTGGACTTTAAATATCATTGCAGGCAACTTACTTGAGACTCAACAGACACCTAGTCATACTTGTTTACACTGTAAGGTACAGTGGAACCCCGACTTACCAAATTAATTCGTTCCCGAGGGTCTTTCGTAAGTCGAACATTTTCGTAAGTCGAAGCACCCATTGCGCGTTTTGAGTGAGGCGATGCTGAATGATAGGCTATAGGCTAACAACAATACTCTAACTAGAACAACAATACATCAGTGGAACAGCGATGCGCAAGTACGGAAGCCAAGGGGTTGTCTCCGAAAACATTAGAGCACTTTTGCAAACATGTGATGTCTTCAGGGGCGGATCTAGAAGGGTGGCATGCATGTGCCACCCTAAAATGATCCCTTGCCACCCCAAGTGCCACCCCAGTTTTGCATTTGACAGTGTATATACTATAGTGTATACTACAGTGTATATACTATATATGTGTATATATATATACTATATATATATATACACATATATAGTATATATATATGTGTATATATATATACTATATATATATATACACATATATAGTATATATATAGTATATATATATATATATATATATAGTATATATATATATATATATATATACTATACACATATATAGTATATATATATATATACTATATATGTGTATATATATATATATATATATATATATATACACATATATAGTATATATATATATATATATATATATATACATACTATATATGTGTATATATATATATATAGTTGGTTTTGTCCATAAAACTACTCATCTACTGACCTTGGTTTTAAGTTGGACAGTGATTTTAAATTGGACAACCAAATCAGAGCAGTGGTGAAGTCCGGTTTTTATCATTTAAGGCGACTGGCAAGAGTAAAATCTTTTCTTTCGAGGCAGCACCTTGAAACAGTGATCCATGCTTTTATTTCTTCCCGCCTGGACGACTGTAACTCACTTTATGTGGGGGTCAGTCAGTCGTTGCTCTCACGTCTGCAGCTGGTTCAAAATGCGGCTGCACGACTCCTAACAGGAACTCAAAAAAGAGAGCATATAACCCCCGTGCTGGCCTCTCTGCACTGGCTGCCTGTGTCTTTTAGAGTTCATTTTAAAATTCTTATGTTTGTTTTTAAATGCCTTCACAGTCTTGCCCCGCCTTACCTCTCTGAGCTTCTTCATCCCCACACACCCTGTCGGTCTCTCAGGTCAGCTGACCAGCTGCTCCTGGAGGTACCGAGATCCAGGAGGAAGCTCAGAGGGGGCGGGGCCTTCTCTATTGTGGCTCCAAGTTATGGAATCATTTGCCCATGCACGTTAGAGAGGCCCCTTCACTGTCCACTTTTAAATCACGTCTTAAAACCCACTTTTATTCCTTGGCTTTTAACCTCAGTGAGACTTAGTTTCTCTTTTAATTGAAGTAGTTATTTAATTAATGATTTCACTCTTCTTTTATTTGTGTTTTATTTATATCTCGTGTAATTTTATTTTACAGTTCCAGTGTACAGCACTTTGTGTAGCTGTGGTTGTTTTAAAGTGCTTTATAAATAAAGTTGATGATGATCTCAGATGACCACAAAGTAAAAGATCTCTCAGCAACATGATGCAACAGTTTAGGCACTGTTGCCCCGATCAGATCAGTGAGCTTTTTATTCTAAACATGAGCTGCTGTTACAGCAACAGACATTAATCCTACTGGTGTCCCACACAACAACTCAGTGTCCACTATGTGAAGCAGCCAAACACAGGCCTGCTCCTCTCACTAACAGAGACAAACTGCTGGCATGTTGGTTTCCATCTATACTGTCCAGTCTCTGCTGGTGGACACACAGCAGCATTGTTTCATCTCGTTTGAGTCATTGTTGACCTTAGCATGTTTTTAGTCTTCTGAGAGCACTGAAGCTTCTTTCAGCCTCAGTACCTGCGTTTTATCCTCAGATTAAATTATTATTCTGTGCTTGATGGGCCTCACCTTTGGCCCTGGCTCCTCCCCTCTGACTGCACTAGGACATACTGTCACCTGATAAAATAACACATGGATTCGTGTCATATAAAAAGTGAGACGTGTCAATTCAGATTCTTTGTCAAACATACACTAATGAATCAGTTTACATCAGCAGCCTGACAACTGTCATGATAAATACTAGTTAATCTACAGTCACCTGTGAGCTCTCCTCTCCACCTCTGAGCTACATGGCAGAGCTGCCTCTGTCACCTGATCAATAACAGTGAGACACTCCACATACATGCAGTCACACATGTGCTTCAAATACAGTCATGAACCATCAGGTCATCCTCCAGTTTCACCTGTGACCTTGTGTCACCATTGCTCTCTGAGCTCTGTGTTGGTTCTTCTGTCACCTGACAAACAGGACAAACATGACAATAAGAATAAAATGTGCAGCTGCTTCAGTGTTTCTGTCACTTTGTGCAGATCCTGACTCGTCAGTAATGTTTGTAGGCTGAGTGCATTTTAAAACTGTGCAAACTGCACTACAAGGTGGAATATTTGCAAAATCGTGACTACCTCATGATATTCTGTCTCAAAAATGAACCCTATGAATACGTCAGTGCCATTAGGATGAAATTATTGTGTCACCAACATTTTAACATTAGACATATAATTCTAACAGCCTCTGTAAACTAATATCCGGGCTGCTCGAGGCTGCCGTTTTCTCTGACAGTTTCAATCAAAATTAGAAACGCTGCTCTGAGACTGAGAGAACTAACAGTGCTGATGGTCCGCTTGAAGCTGAAGCTCCGGTGCGTGTCAAAAAAATCAACACACACCGGCTCACTCCTTGGCGGCCGCTTATTGGGGCTCGCTCGGGCCACTTCGGAGGTGGGGTGCCCCCGGCCTCTCGGCCTGGGGCTCGGTCACTCAGGCACGGCTGGCTGCCGGCGGAGCTCACGGGCGCGTCACTGCAACTCCCCCTGGCTTCTGCTCCGCGGCTGCTGAGTGAGCCCTCATCTGGGACTCTCCTCAGCTCTTTCTGGGACAGTGGCGCGGCTGCCCCTCTGTGGGTCTTCCATGGTCTCTTGTGTTCTGGGGGCCTCTGGATGTCTGGAGTTTTGAGCTCCTCCATACCTGCTTGATACCATAAAGGACGGGGCTGTGGCCCCCCCACACCCTCTAGCAGATCGTTACATGGAGAAACCTTTGGAATGCAAGCATGCTGATCCACACAGGTATGCACACAGGTGTACACATGTGTATTCACAGACGCAGACTACAGCTTTCTTGGCTGCTGCCTCAAAGCACATTGTGCGCTGTCTATCTTGCGTGCTGCACAATATCGTTTATTATTTAGTATCTACTGATATCTACTGCTAGCTAGTTTATTGTGATGGTGCTGTTTTTTTTTTATTATGTTGCTCTTTGTTGTTTGCTGTCTCCTCTGGGTTTTTTTCTCCATACAGGTGACCCAGGAGTTGTTTTTTTTATTTGTTTGTTTTTTTCTCTCTTCCCCCCTTCTCACCGTCTCTTCTCCCCTTTGGTTTTCTTTCTTTCTCTCCCCCTCTTTCTTTCATTCTTTCCCCCTGTCCTATCCCCCAGTCATGTCTGTCCCGTTGGCCTTAAGACAACAATTCTGATGGCTATAGATCCAAACGGGACAAAAAAAAAAAAAAAATCAACACACTGCTTCAGAAGCTCTGTGTCGAAGCTTGATTCGTTTGGCCAGAGTGATCAGTGACGTCCGAAGCTTCATTTAGAACCTAACTGCTTCGGTGTCTGATTCAATGGTTTATAAGGAAGTGAATCATTCGCGGGATTTGTGGAGTGTTTGGTGGTGACAGATAGTGAACCAGTGATCATTCCACTGAGAGATTTGGAGCCAGCGAGGAATAGAGGAGGTTCTGTTGTGTGGGAGAATTTTGAGTTGATTTTGGTCGATCCGGTGGGTTTTCCAGCTTTGTGTTCTGGCTGTTTGCTTTTGTTTTGTGCGTGTTTATTATATCTGAAAACGGGAAAAAGATAAAATGTCAAAAATCTGCTTCCATAATATAAATATCATTAAATAACTTTAGAAAAACTTCCACTTGACTCTTTACATGTAATGTTGTAAAAATATATATTTTATTGTTTAATTAATCTGAAAATGTTAGTCTGCCAAATGTGCAGCAATTGAATTTATTTATTCTCTTTGGCTGATAGTTTGTGGGGCCCAGGTAGACTGTACAACTGCATCTCTACCAGTTTCTCTGCACTCCAGCCTCCTCTGTGCCATGTGAAGGGATTTTCCTTAAGGCAGGAGAAATGATCTCCACGAAAAGGAACAGGTTCGGCCATCGCACACTAGAACAAATTCTCTGCTTAAATAAAAATGAAAAAGGGTTACCGTCAATGCATCATGTTTTTCATTTGCAAGTTCATAAGCATTTTCCATTTCACAATCAATTCTACCCCCAGGTCAAAAATATGTCTGGGAAAATTTCCCTAATATAATATTATTTATTATATTTATACCAACACGGTGGCACAGTGGTTAGCACTGTTGCCGCACAGCAAGAAGGTCCTGAGTTCAATTCCACCATCAGGCCGGGGGTCTTTCTGTGTGGAGTTTGCATGTTCTCCCCGTGTTTGCGTGGGTTCCCTCCGGGTACTCCGGCTTCCTCCCACCGTCCAAAGACATGCAGCTTGTGGGGATAGGTTAATTGGATAATCCAAATTGCCACTAGGTGTGAGTGTGAATGGTTGTCTGTCCCTGTGTGTTGACCCTGCGACAGACTGGCGACCTGTCCAGGGTGTACCCCGCCTCTCGCCCTATGACAGCTGGGATAGGCTCCAGCGCCCCCCGCGACCCTGAAAAGGATAAGCGGAAGCGAATGGATGGATGGATAATATTATTTATAAATATACCCCTCCGGCGATTAAATGCATACCTGCATGGAGGCAGGACCTCACAGCAGAAGCATACTCCATAATGTGTTGTACATTATTACATGTATATATATGTAACGTGGTATTTTTCAATTATTGTATTTACCAACATCAAGAAGTCACAAGCAAAGAAAGACCACACCATGGTGCATGTTTAAACAAGGAGAGTTTACCGGTCAAAACTATTTATTAAACAAATAAAACACATTTTTTAACCACCAAAAAATACACGTTCAAAGCAACACAGCGGCGGCCCAATATCAGACAGAACTCCACTCTGTAGAGTGAGCAGTCATTATGAAGCAGTTGGTTTTCTTTTGTGGATTCAAGCTGCTCTTCATATTTTTGGCCACCAGATGTCACCAGAGAGGACTGTGTTGAAAAGCTTCGAGTAATGAACCGTTTTTCAATACAAGCTTCAGAAAGCTTCATTTAGCCATCACTACCTGTAACGTTATTGTGACACATTTTATGAGTGAACTTGGCTTTAAGTGACTCACAGGTTTCTTTGAAAAACACTTTCTTACATCCAGCTTCTTCCTCTTTGCTGCCGTCCTCCTCTCCTCCTCGCAGCGCAGGCTTGCCGCTGCTGAAACTAAACAGAGCTCCCTGACAGGCTCAGCCAATCACATTGGCCATACTTGTCACATGACCAGGACTCCAGTAGAAGTAATTTAACGCTTTGGGCACCGCTGGGTGAGATGTATGGAGTGCCAGGACTGCCATAATGCATTAATTAAATACACCATTAAATAATTAATTAAATGTGGCAATAATTAATTAAAATTGGAATTAATTAATTAAATAAATAGTTATGACACATGTAATTAATTAATTATTGACACATTTCAAGTCAAAGTCAAAGTCAAAGTCAGCTTTATTGTCAATTCTGCCACATGTACAGGACATACAGAGAATAGAAACTACGTTACTCTCAATCCCTAGATAAAATAGCAAATGAACATTTAAATATAAGAGTGATTAAAAATGCAAGTAAAATAATTAAAAAGTAAAATTTAAATAAATAAATACAATACAATTTTTACATATAACAAGAAAGCTATACAATATACAATATAATGAGTAAATGACATTGAGTGCAAACCAGGCAGAGTAGTGCAAATGGGCAAATAGTGCAAATGGAGATTTGGTAATGTACGGTAAGAGATAGTGTAACAACAAAGTCTTATGAGGACAAAGTCTTATGAGGACAAAGTCTTATGAGGACACATTTAATTAATTATTTATGTATTTCACATTTTAATTAATTATTGACACATTTAATTAATTAATTATTGACACATTTAATTAATTATTGACACATTTAATTAATTAATTATTGACACATTTAATTAATTATTGACACATTTAATTAATTAATTATTGACACATTTAATTAATTAATTATTGACACATTTAATTAATTATTGACACATTTAATTAATTATTGACACATTTAATTAATTATTGACACATTTAATTAATTAATTATTGACACATTTAATTAATTATTTAGTGATATATTTATTTATTTCATTTTGGCAGTCCTGACGCCTGGCTCTCATCATGAAATAATTTTATCTGTCAGCCTCACCCATCAAACTCAGGGGGCGGGGCTAACGCTGATCGAGTCAAAACCATTGCTTTGGCCTGGTGGCCATTGTTTCTAGCACACAACAACCGGCATGTGGAAGCTAACAGAACTGAGCTTTGAAAAACCCTGTGTGTGTGTCACCAAATACCGTTTTAATATTTTTTTAGCCGAGAATGTAGTGGTTTAATCTTCATGTGTCTGGTCGGTTTGTCAAGATACAGCCTCTTTGCAAAAGTGCTTCGATGATTTCGGAGATGTCTGCCCAGTCTCACGGCAAAGCGTGGGATAGACCCGCTCGCCTCGCAATCGAGCTGTTATTACCACCGACAAAGCGCAGGCCCCGGTACACAGCTGTAGTAACCCCCGCTGACTTCTTTTACTGAGGTTATATTTATCGGTGTTTTATTTCCTGATGTTCTTATGTGTCCTACGTGTTTCAGTCTGAATTATAACTAACATTAAAAACATGTTTAAGGAGGAGAGAGAGCAAATAAATCTGTTTAACATCTGATCTTTGGGTTTTTGTTCAGTAATCAGCGTGACCTGTGTATAAACACATAAAAGAGATAACGTTGGTGTTTCCGTCATGTAGTAACTGCTGGCTTTAACTGTACAAAGGTTGTTCGACACTATGAAACACATACAGACTTCATGATGTTCGGCTAATATTTTTATTGTGAATATTAATCATGCTGACCTCGCTCTGTACACCACGCAGCGAGGTCAGCATATCCACGATATCCTCAGCTCCATGAGTTAACACAAAGTTTCCCAGCTGACTATCTAACTGCCAACTATTCCAGAGACGTGAAAATATACAGCATAAAGAAAAGTGTAAGAGACTCAGCAGCAGATTAGAATAACAGTTATACATTTAATAAATCACCAAATGAATCCAAGAAACGAGCAAACCTGAGTTTGTATTCCCTCAGCTGCAGACTCGCTGCTGTTTAAATGTTTGAAAAGGAAGATTAGATATAAAAAAACGTCAAACATAGACTCAGTCTGCCTTCACATTTGATATGAGGCCAGCACGTATAGTGGCCTCAGCAGGCTATTACTGAAATACACGTGCTATATCATAAACTATGATATAAACAGGGAGGTCCTATTAACATGTTTAGTTTTAAAGGACACCTTCCTGCCTTTAGTCTCATTCATGAGCAGTATTAGTTTTCTTCTAACATCCAGAAGTCTGCACAATGTGTTTCATAGTTTGTAACAAGCCTTTGACAGGTAAACATAACATGACCGAAAAAAAAAAAAGAGAGAGAGAGAGAGAGAGAGTTGACATAAGAAGAGAAAATTCTCTCAATTATGGAGACAGGCAAATGGTTCATTTATGTTTGATGCGTGTTTATTCCTCCCTAAATATCGTCGGTGAAGTTCGCCATGCATGTCAGATTTTCCTGCGCATTTTTATACCTCTGCCAACAGAGAGAGAAAAAATCACATTCTAACAGACAGCTGGTGCTTAGAATACAGTTGAATAACTATTAAAAAACAGATGATAGTTCAGTCTAACACATGTGCCAGTGAACCATTAAACGTCTGTGAAACTATGCAGTTATGAAACGTAACTTTAACCTCAGCCAAACCGATTTGCTCAGTTGTAAATAAAACAGCGAAGTAAACGTGACCCGACAGACAGAACCTGAGTGAATGAAGTCCAGCGTTTAACCACTGAGAGCTAAAACTCAGCTGAGGTTTGAAAGCTGTGTGCCGGTGATTGGACATCAGCCGCTGATAAGGAAACGAGCTCCAGCAGCTCTGCGCTCGGGGAAAACACTATATTTACTTATCTTGTGCAGAAAAATGCGCTGACATTGCGTTATATCGAGCACCGGCTGCCCAGTTAAACTGTGACTATCACCAGGTAACGTAGGCGTGTTTCTTGAATTAGCAGCAGGTGTTAAACAGCTGACAGATGCATGCAGGTAAACTGAGGGTCTGCTGAGCTGATCGCTGGTTTCGTGAGAAAAATGTCAGCTCGTTCTTTATGTTACAGAAGCACAGAGACACAAGACCAGGCGGAAAGAGACGATCGTTCGGTAAAAATGAGAATCTGCGAATGCAACATGTGGAACACGGAGAGTGGAATATGTAAACAAACCGGTTAACGTAACCCCCTCGGTGCACTCTGCATGCTAACTGTTAGCAGAGCTAGTGAAATCTCTGAAAACATCTGAGCACTTTTGCAAACATGTTCTATGTTGACAACCTGACCAGACATACGTCGCGACACTCGCGGCTAAAACACTGTTAAAAGTGTAGCTGGTGACAGAAAAACGGGGTATTTTAAAACTACACCACCACCATTGCTGCCTGTGATTTGATCTGCATTCTGGGATACCTGGCTGCCCCAAGTCTACACAAGCAATCGATTATCTAGGATCGACCTGTTTTGACTTACTTTGCACGGCAACCAATCAAATGTTAGAGAAGCTGCATGGGCAGCGTTAACCCCGCCCCCTGAGTTTGATGGGTGAGGCTGACAGATAAAATTATTTCATGATGAGAGCCAGGCGCCAGGACTGCCAAAATGAAATAAATAAATATATCATTAAATAATTAATTAAATGTGTCAATAATTAAAATGTGAAATACATAAATAATTAATTAAATGTGTCAATAATTAATTAAAATGTGAAATACATAAATAATTAATTACATGTGTCAATAATTAATTAAATGTGTCAATAATTAATTAAAATGTGAAATACATAAATAATTAATTACATGTGTCATAACTATTTAATTAATTAATTCCAATTTTAATTAATTATTGCCACGTTTAATTAATTATTTAATGGTGTATTTAATTAATGCATTATGGCAGTCCTGGCACTCCATAGAGACGCTGACAGATCGGTTTTCTTTCTTTCTATCGGGTTTGATTTTCTTTACTGGAAGAGATCAAATTATTGGTGGGGACACGTCACTTCCGTCCGTGACAATCTACGCCCTTGGTAAAAAACTTTGAAGTCCGAACTTTCAATGTGGCTGAAACAGACTCAGCGTTGCTGCAGCTTGTTGCTGTGTCAGCTCACATCAGTCATGTGATCTGGAGGTGCAGCGTGTCCGTGGACCACAGAGGGTTAATAGCACTCACCTTCCTTCATTTCCACAGTGTAACATCCACCCACCTGTGTAACATCCGAAATTCCCATGGTGTTGTTCAAAATGTGCTCTGGCACGATCATAAGCATCGCTTGCTGCTGAAAACAAGAAAAAAGCCGTCCTGCTATGAGCTGAACCATTTGTTACTGATGCAGGGGGGGGGGGGGGGGGGACACTATGGAATATATCCAGTTCTAGCATTTATATTCACTGCTGACTGTAACTACGCTCAAACTGTTAATGCGATCTTATTTTAATAAACAACACTGTCATATGCAAAACTGGGGTGGCACTTGGGGTGGCAAGGGATCATTTTAGGGTGGCACTTGCCACCCCATGCCACCCTTCTAGATCCGCCCCTGCTGATGAAGCCAACAGGTTCGCTTCATTTGCAAAAAGCAGATATGAGTTTCTGAGGCCACAGTCTTCTGTGGCAGAAGGGGAATCAGGGGAAGCCCTGGAGGAGTCCACCACCCACCAGAAACAGGTCTGAGCTCTCACTGCAGTTGTAAAGGGGCTACACAGCCCGCATGAGGCTGAGGGATGCAGCCTTCTGTCAGACTGTCACTAACACAGAGAAACACCCGTGTACACTCATACTCATGGGCACATACACCAATCAACCTAACCCCACTAACTGCTCGTCTTTGGACTGTGGGAGCCAGAGAACCCAGAGAGGACCCAGACATGGGGAGAGCATGCAAACAGCTTAGATGTTGGATTTGAACCCAGAACCTTCTTGCTGTCAGGAAACAGTGCCAACCACTTTTCCACTGTGCTGCCTGTTTGACTCTGATACACCCATTTTTGAGCTCTTAAAAACAGCCCTCCACACAACAGGGACAAACCATAAAGGACTTTGTGGCTTGTAGCAACCAAAGAAAGTTTAAGGTGCAAAATAAAGAGGTTGAAAGGAAAGTAATAAAGGAAACATGTAATTATAACAGTAATGTTGGCTGTGTATCACGTGTGGCATGTCATTGTGGGGCTGGCCTCTGTTGGGATTGAGAATATGTGATGGCGGGGGCAGGGTTGGTTACTGGGGTTTATCCTGATCTCCTGTTTAGTGGAACTGTGCTCCTTTGAATCCACAGCACTAACCTGGCACACACACATAAAATGCATCATTGCTACAGAGCACAGCAGGACTCATTATGAGTGGTGGGGCAGGCTGGATGGTGTTGAGGAGTCGTATCGCAGTGACATTGGCTCCCCTGCTTCACTCTCTCCTGCCCCACTAATGCAACTCACTAATCCCTCTGTCCCCTTTAGGTGGGGCTCACGCTGACAAGATAAAATAAGCTGCACGACTGGTGGGTGGGGGCTGTGCTGTCAGCCCCCCTGGGTCTGCTCCTCTGTGATCCTCAGTGGGCCAGTATGCCTCTCCTGGTAGCTCCATGGGGGATGGTGTGGTGGGTTGGTGGGTGCCATGGCGACTATGTGCGGACTTCACATTTTTGTCTGCTGTGACAGCTCCTTGATCTGGGCGGGGCCAGTGGGGTGTGGGTAGGTCCTTTGTGGGGCTTTGGACGTTGCCTGAATATTGTCAGGCAGCTGGGTGCTGTGCCTCGACCCTTTCTTCCTTTGCATTTGTGGTTTGGTGCCATAAATGCACAACATAGAAGAGCCACCTCGACGGGACAACACTCAGCGGTTCATCTGTCTCTCTTCCACAGCATGTCTTTATCCTGTCTTCCTTCTCTCACCCCAACCAATCACAGCAGATGGCCCCGCCCCTCCCTGAGCCTGGTTCTGCTGGAGGTTTCTTCCTGTTAAAAGGGAGTTTTTTCTTCCCACTGTCACCAAAGTGCTGCTCACAGGGGGTCATATTGTTGGGTTTTTCTCTGTATGTATTATTGTACGAGCTACCTTACAGTATAAAGCACCTTGAGACGACTGCTGTTGTGATTTGGTGCTGTGTAAATAAAACTGAATTGAATTAAGAAACAACTCTTAGATTCCTCACATGATTCTCCTGTATTCCTACGGGACGCCAAGGTAATATAACATGGAAGTGTGTCGCAGTGCCTGGTGGCCACATGTTACCCATAAACTGTCAACCTGACCATACTGTAGCTACGTCCAAAGACTAGTTAAAGATTAAAGCTTTTTGGGGGGTTAAATCTGACATAAATAAAGAAAGAATAACATTAAAGTCGATTCTTTTGATCACTGTGGTTCTACTTTGAGGATATGATGTGTAAAAACCCTCAGTTGTGGCTGGTGGATCTCACATTCCTGGTCTTTGTAATTCCAGTTCAATGAAGCCTCATTTTCACCTTTTTCCAGGTAAATTTTCCCAACTGTTCTAATGTCCATGCTGTGGCATTGTCCCATCATTCGTATTTCCTGTTAATGGATTTTTAATATGGTCTGGGAAATTACTATATATGAGTAACTTCCTGTTGTATTGCAGCTTAAGGCCATTGTCACTGAAATAAAGCCCGAGTTGTAATAGTTTGCATCCAGAACGAGGAAAAGGAAGAAACCCAAACACTGCTCAGTGGATGAGTCCGTCCTGGAATAAATACCAGGACAAAACTAAAAAGAAGAGCTTGTTTCCTCGAAGCAACAACAGAAAGCTCTTTGTCTCTACAGATGTTTCTGGGAAACACGTTAACAATATTTAAACATTTGTTCTTAATAAACGTTTTTACTTAATGATGCTTTATGATATTTCTATCTGACCTAATGCAGCAGCGTATCCACATGAACTCTGCAGTGTTTCTACCCAGAGGCCACCGTGGTCCTTCTTTACTAATGCTGAGGGTTTTCTCCCAGCCGTGATAGCCTTTGACAGGTAAACTGAGTCATTCCAGCCCAGTGCAAAAATAACCTCCCTGTCTGCTCTTAACTTCACGCATCGATGCTAAAACGTTGCATAACTGAACCTGCAGACTGTGATCCTGTAGCTGTCGAGGAGAGGGCTTGATGCCGTCCATCTTCTGCTCAATTAACAATGCCTGCAACCTTTTGAGCCTTTGTCCTGCTACAGTCACAAATATAACATCATCACTCTTTATTTGATCCACTACACTGCTGTCATTTCTCTGTTATGGCCCCACAAGGTCACTGAATTCTGTCATTCTTCTCCAATCCATGGTTTTCAGTCACTGGTGGGCAACATTACTCTACCACGACTGCAAACAGTGGACAGTTGGTAGGTAGTCCTGCAGGACGCCTGTCTCGAGCCAAGGCTACTTGGAACATCTCTCCATGGAGGAACAATGAAGACATGAAGAGAAACTATAAATCTTTGGGACTTGTGCTCCAACAGCTTTGTTTAAAGGCCTGAAAGTGGCGACGTCTCTCCCAGAGCTCCAGCTCAGTGACATCTATGTGTGCCTTGTATGCTTCAGCTGACGCTGCTGCCAGGATGAAAGCTGTCAAACCGAGCACAGCTACATGTTCCACCTGGATGGGTAAATAATGTGTTTGAGGTGAGAACAATCAGGAAAGCTCGCCAGCGGCTTTACTTCCTGAGGAGGCTGAGGAAGTTTGGCATGAACGCCAACATCACCTCAAATTTCTACAGGTGTGCAGTCGAGAGCTTGCTGACGAGCTGCATCACAGTTTGGTACGAAGCTGCTCTGCCAGCAGCCGTAAATCACTACAGAGGGTGAAGGCAGCAGAGCACATCACTGGCACGAGGCTTCCTGCCATTCAGGACATTTATCTCCAGCGGTGCCTCCATAAAGCACACAGCATCATCAAGGACCACAGCCACCCAGCACATCAGCTGTTCTCCTTGTTACCATCGTTACAGGAGTCTGTCTGCTCGGACTACAAGACTCAAAAACTGTTTCTACCACCAAGCCGTACGACACCTCAACCACAACACTTAAACACACACAACACAGCACTCAGAAGCTACCTGCAGCTTCACAAGTACTCTGTTTAATCTGCACTGGTCACTCCACTTTATTGTCATTGATATTTATATTTAAAAGTGCAATACTGAAATTTTCTGCTGCTCATTCCTGTGCAATGTCCCATCTGCCCTCCCGTCATATTTCTCTTCAAGATTTTCTTATTTAATCACTAGTGTACATATATTTATAGATACAAATATATTTAGTCATCTTTTCTCTTTTACCATGTCTCTCTAATATTTGCTCCTTACTATTTTTCTATTTTCTTTATTATTTTATTTTATTATATTTTCTCCTACTGTATCAAGCTGCCGAGTGACTGCTGCTCGTCAAACACATTTCATTGCAATGTTGACCCTGTGCTAACTTGCATATGACAAATAAAACTGAAAACTGAAAAGAAGAAACTGGTCGTTGTTAAAGGAAAGGTAATCTCCACATAAGCAGCTTAGATGACCTTCCACGTGTAAATCTTACAATGTGTTGACTTGGACATGAACAGTGTAGGACCAGAAAAGTCCCAGCAGTGTTCATTTGTCACATTAATGTAAAATGAAGTATTTTTCTGATGTTGGGTTAATCGTTCCTACAGTTTAAATGAGCCGTCACTGATGTTCACATGTGGCAGCCATACTCTACGGCTTCTGTAAATAAACACTGATTACTGAATCCAGTTTTGGCTACATTAAACTCAAAGACGTTCAAAGGATGGCTGGAAAGCTACAGACTGCAGTACTGTTTGGCACCAGTAGCAAAGTATGTCTGTTGTGGAGTTGTAGACATGTAACTTGAACATGTTTGTAACTTTTTACTAGCATTTTGTTTACTATGTTTCAGATCTATGGCACTAAATGGGGGACTGACCACGTTTTTGACCTTGACTGGACTTACTGGGTCCAGTAAAGATATCATAGCCAAAGGTGGCTCTGCTTCCAGTTCTGGCTTATAGGAAGATCTCTGAAGGTTGGGTGTAATCCTCTCCTGACTTTGGATCACTCTCTTAGATCTAAACCTCCAGCTCTGGACTCGCCATCCTCAAAGACTGCTCCATAAGAACACAGGCATGTGTGAACAGCCCACTCCTCCTTTGGTCAATGGCACACACTTTTAGACGATGTGTATTCAGCATCTGGCAAGAGTGGAATCAACTGGGGCTCTTTCTAAATTGGCGTCACCATTGATTGTGGTGGTGGCAGCAGCTCATTCTGCTGGCTCTGTGTAACAGGGTCATAAATCACATTGTTATAATGTGTTCTAAACCCCCAAACTGCTCCTTTTATACCTGACTTTTAGGACCTCCAAGCCTGTAGTTGTGTTCATTATCAGTTAGAGCCCCTCCTCGTTCTTTTCTTCTTCTTCGGTGCAATCCTATAAATACAGTGTACCCCTTTTGCCTCTCCCCTTTTCTACAATCCCCCTGTGGGAGAGGTGGGTGTCATTTCTTTCCAACACTTTAAAACACACATATAATGCATATTTAGCCACCTGGATGTTTCTGGTTGCAATTTTAGTTCGATTATTGTCATTATTAAGCCTGTTTTTGTAAGATGTTATAAGTGTGTCGTATGTGTGTATCATAAATGTGTTTTAGGCGCCATAAATGCTAGCATGAATATATACTCCTTGCTAGCTTGGGAGCTGTGGTGGGTTGAACTAACCCTCTTCCCCACTGTTTGTATTTGGTCGTAGGAGCTGGAGTGGGCAAATTATTTACTGGGAGGTCTTTCTTTCTTTTACCTTTTTTATCAGACACAACGCAGAATCACACCGGTTACATCTGCAGCTCATCCATCACCTGTTCTTCCCATCACTTAATGTTTTTGCTGCAAGACGTTGGAGTGAGTGCCATCTATTTTGCTGTTGTTTGGAGGCATTTTAGTTCAGTGAGAGACAGGAGGTCACGCAACAAACTGCTCAAACGAGTGGAAGCCGTCAGCTGGGAAACCTGGATCTCCCTTGTTGTGTTAACAGACCTCTCTGCATTGAATCATACCTGTTATTAACCTCTGTCTCTCTTCCACAGCATGTCTTTATCCTGTTTTTCTTCTCTCACCCCAACCAATCACAGCAGATGGCCCCGCCCCTCCCTGAGCCTGGTTCTGTCGGAGGTTTCTTCCTGTTAAAAGGGAGTTTTTCCTTCCCACCGTCGCCAAAGTGCTGCTCATAGGGGGTCATATGATTGTTGGGTTTTTCTCTGTATCTATGAAGCGCCTTGAGGCGACTTTTGTTGTGATTTGGCGCTATATAAATAAAATTGAATTGTCAGGGTCAAAGTTCAGAGGTAAGTTTGTTTAGCAAATGAATGACAATAAATCATACATGTTTGCTGATTCACAGGTTAACAGCCTGGAGGAACAGGGCTGTGTCGTTCCTGTGATGTGATTCAGCTTTATTTTAGTATTCATTTATTTTATTAGCTTTATTTCAGCCACTCAAACAAAACAACATTATATTAAAACAGAGTGCAGGTCTCATCCAACCATAGTTAAATATGTGCCAACTGATTCAGTACGTTTCATGTAGAAATATCTGTGGCAACCTTTTGTTGCAGCAATGATCTCAAAACACGGGGGGGGGGGGGGGGGGGGCTAAGATGAATGTCTGCTGTGAGGACAGGGGGTGTGCATGTGTGCTCAAGTCACGTGACACGTCATTTACGCAACATTTGGTCGATTTCAAAGTTACAGTGAGATAAAATCATGTTATGGATTGCACTCAGTATATTGTGCCGACATGGTGAGATTGTGTCTGTCGAGCCGAGGAGAGCGTCGCAGTGCCAAAAGCTGTAAAATGAACTATCAGGCTGGAGTGTGCTGCCACAGCACAGAGCAGTCACAGAGTCCTGCAGGCAGAAGAGGAGTGATCGTGTTAGCCACCTTACAAAACAAAAAGACATGAAGTGAAAAGCAGAGAGCAGAGTGTGGCAGAAGAAGACAGACTGGGCCAAGTCCTGCATGTGCGAGAGCGAGCGAGACCCGGGACAACGTCATCCGCCTCGCCTGGACTAGTCCGCCGGCCGGAGGAGGGACAGTGGCTGCACTGTGCAGCCGAAGACTCACTTTGATCGCGCAGGAAACGAGCGACGCAACCGGTCCACCGTCCGTGCAAACTGCGCCAGGCAGCGTATTGCACGCTGGAGGACACCGAGGAAAGTCACAGTAGGAGCGGCGCTTAGTGAGAGGTGATGTCGGGGGGACATGGCTTCTTCTCCGGTCACCCCAGCATCGCTTGAAGGAGAAACACCTTCACCCACCGGGAACGAGGAGCCCGCGACCACCCGACAGGTACGACACGCCTCCGAGACCCTCTGCGCGCCCGGTAACGTTGTAACGTTTTACCGAAGTTCATTCGCAAACACACCAGTTTAAGATGGACCCGAGAATCAGCACACGGGAGCACTGGTGTCTGACTCAGCAGAAACGGCGCGACGTGCGTGTAATGCTTCGTATTTGATAACGATGGAATAATTCTTTAAAATAAGCACACAGATAAACACTGGTGGGTGGAAAAGCTCGTGTTTTGGTGAAATGAGTCCCGCCTAGTCCGGTCTACACCTCATTCAGCAAACATCTGAGTCACCCTGAGACGCCAGTGCGCGTCCTTGTGATGCAAAAAGCCGTAAGTGACACGCTGTTTACACGCAGGAGCAGTTTAACACATGCAGGTTGTGCCAGTAGGCGTTTCCTTCAATGTGACACCAAACGTGTAAATCAGTGCTGGGAGCGGATGTTGGACCTGATCAGTCTTAATCTGACAAACTGTAGTTCCTGCTCTGTTTCTAATTCAGCCCCATGACAGACAACCAGCATGTTCTCCTGTCACGTGTTATTGACACGCACATATTTAGTCCGTGTGTGGGATGTTAAAGGTGAGTTTGTTCAGGGCACGATCAGACTGAGGCCATTTCAACAGGTGCAAGGAAGTGTTAGTGTGGTTACTACGGCAGCACTGATGCCCTGATGAGTGCACATGGCTGGAATGAAAAGTCAATGCTATGTATAGCATGAACTACTTGTTGTCTAAGGCGGTGCAGAGAGTGAGCAGGAAATATCTGAGGTTGGATATTTCAGTACATACAGAGCTGTGCAGAGACATTAGGATCTTAAACTATTGTCTGTATCTGGCAAAGCGAGAATCTGAGCCTTGTGTACAAACTGTCTGGTGTTTGTTCTGGCAGGAATATGAAACTACTGTGCACAGCATGCTTATTAAGATGGCCCAGGACCAGGTCATCTTGCAGGATGGTAGTGTTACATCGAGAAGGTTCCTCTTTAATTGTTGGATTTCTGTGTGAGTTTTCTCCCTGTGCCTCTGTGGCCTCTCCCCACAGTATCTGTGTTTGTGTTTAAAGTGTTTAAAGTACAGCACTAGATGATCGTATGGGTGAATGTGACTTGTTGTAAAGCACTTTGAGTTGTTGTCTATATAAAGTCTAAATGGAAATCCACTTATGTGCAGAGGACCAGAAGATCCAGCGCATCGAAATAAAAAGTTCTTTGCTTAAACAATGAATTGTGCGATAAAATATTAATTTACAAATTCATTTTTAAGTTATTTTATTTATTCAATACAAAAGTAATTTATTATCTAGTAATTTAATTGAAAATAAAAATATTTATAAATCAGTATTTGAAAATAAATTATTATTCCATTAATAAATACTTCAAATCAGAAAAAAAAGAAATAAAATCTCAATAAAAACCTCACATCAAAAATCCTTTTCCTGTGTCGTCTCATGTCCAACATCTGTGTAGGCAGAGTGTAAACACAGAGGCTGAATGGCCTTTGGTATAGGTGCAAAGCTAAGACTGTCTAACCAATGACAGAGCTCCTTACCTCGCACCGGCTAATTTGCATTGCTCCGGGATTTTGGAAATTTATCCATTTATTCATTATGATGTGGTTCAGCATCATAATGCTGAACCACAGAAACACACACACAACCTGCAGCTGCAGAAGCCAGCGAAGAAAAAAGAGGCAAACACAGCGCGGACCCGACGACGCACCAAAATCTGATTCTGACACGTCTGTGTTCACGTTTGTATGCAGAATCCGTAAACCTGCTCCCAGTTACAGTTTTAGCTGTATGGTGTTTGACGACATGTTGTGAGGTTTAACCTGAGATGCTGGCGTTTCAGGCATAATAACGTTAATTTACAAATCGACACCGGATTGTAATGAATCAATATCACTTTATTCAATTTAGCATGGATTGTAATCAGAAAAGCGATAATCAAAACCCACCCCTAATCAAGAACTTGCAAAGTAAAAACATGCTCTATGTAAGGTAGCCCTTTTGTTATTTACATTTAAAAAGAGGATTAGTGTTACTGTGCGCTGGCTGAGTCTCTTTCCTTTCTTAGAAATAGTTTCTCCTGCCCTGAAGAAAATCCACTTGCATGGAACAGAAGAGGCTGTGGAGTGCAGGAACCACACTGCAAGTTGGTAGATATGCAGGTATTCCTGGGTCCTGCAGACTATCACCTAACAACAATAAACAAAATGATTTTCTAAACTGTAGCAATGTAATGTACGTATAGTGTCAAATACATTTTTGTAGTCTTCATCAGCTTTAATTCACATGGAAGTGTTCCTGAAGTCATATGCTGTAATGATATTTACATTATGAAAACATGATTTTGGACATTTCAAGTTTTTCACTTCGGCAGATAAAATGAATTGAGCAAAATCAACTCAAAATATTCCCACACGCCAGAACGTCCTCTCTTCCTCGCTGGCTCCATATCTGTCAGTGGAATGATCACCTCTTCGCTCTCTGTCACCATCAACACACTCCACGAATCCCGTGGATGATTCACTTCCTTATATCCGTTTGAATCAGGTACCGAAGCAGTTACGTGCGTAATGAAGCTTCGGACGTCACTGGTCACGTGACTTTTGCCAAACGAAGCAAGCCTCGACACAGTGCTTCTGAACCAGTGTGTTGTTTTTTTCGACACACGCTCCGGAGCGTCAGCTTCAAGCGGGCCATCACTATCCCCCACCCTCATTCAGATCTGGCCTTTGGAACTATTTTGGTCTTCATGTGACGTATGACCCTGAAGGTAAGCGCGTCATGGACTAAAGTAAAACAGTATGTTGGATGTGCCACGCAATGCTCAATTACATGGGTGGGAACTAGTGTGTTAGCGCAGTTAGCTCGTTAACGTGTTGGCCGTCTAGCCCCACGCACGGGGCGATCCGCGGTCGCTCGTTAACGGAGATTTGCCGTGTTGTGGCGTTAACGTCATTTCAGATTAACGCTGACAGCACTAGTGGGAACACAACGAATATGACTGCACATTTACTCCGACATCATCCTGGTGCAAAGACAAGTGGAAGCAGACAAAACAACAAGCACCATGCTAC
Organism: Maylandia zebra; assembly: GCF_041146795.1. NCBI lineage: Eukaryota > Metazoa > Chordata > Actinopteri > Cichliformes > Cichlidae > Maylandia > Maylandia zebra. Next base: position 5,305,660 of record NC_135168.1, on the reverse strand, counting down.
AAACTTTACCCGAGTCATTTAGACAGCTGTTAGCACAGTATTCTCCTTATGGGGACCTGATATGTTTAATATGCTGCTGAGAATATAGCCCAGAAGAAGCATATAGTAGAGCTTTTATTTTGGAAAGAGACATTTCTCTGTAATAAACTCTCTTTTCCAAAGATGGGTGATTCCTCCATCAGATAGATTTTTTTATTATTATTTTGTTGTTTCAGCAACATTAAATTTAAAAACTGTACGTTTGAGTTAAAATATATATTTATAATTTTAATAAATGACAAATTAAAAAGGCATGAACATTTTTTTTGTATCGAAAAAATATCGAACCGTGACACCAAAGTATCGAACCGAACCGAACCGTGAATTTTGTTTGTCGTTGCACCCCTAATATATGTGTGTGTGTGTATTTATACATCAATCCATTTTCTTGCTTATGGAGTTCAGGGCCTGGGACCTACTCCATGTCAGCTTTCAGTGTTTATGAACATGAACATTATGAACTCATGACTCCCTTGGGAAGCCTATGGTTTTTCATAGGCAGGGGATATTTGTTTTATCACAGTTCATTACCAAACAGAGCAGGGTTCTAATTGATTTGTGGCTTTTAGGATATTATGTATAGGTGTGTAAAAGTGGAGTGAATATAATTACAAACAGCAATGCTAGTGGAGTGATGACAGACAGGGCGGTTGGGGGGTGGTGAACAGTTTGCCAACAGTTCTGCCCCTGTAGAGAAGGACATCTGCCATTTCTTTTTCCTTTTAGTCAAACAATTCAGGTAGTGATGAAAGAAAATCAGACTGTGGCAGTGCTTGCAGCAGGTAACGGAGTGATAATGCAGAGTTTTTACTAGAGATGGACCGATCCGATATTACGTATCGGTATCGGTCCGATACTGACCTAAATTACTGGATCGGATATCGGAGAAAAATAAAAAATGTAATCCGATCCATTAAATATCACGAAAGCACCTCACAAAAGTTGCAACACGCCGTAACTCACCTCAGAACGTTAGCACGTCGGAGCAGTATGCATCACGTGATAGAGCGGCTGTGGCATGCGGGACCTGTCGGTGGTCTGGATAGCATGTGGAGCTTCGCTAGCAACCTGGCATTTCATCTCCGACAAAGTTATCCCCGAGAGAAGTAAAGCAAGTGTGTAAGTCCATCTCTGAATGTTTGTAAAGCATTCCTGCGTTAAGCTTACCAAGCGACTGCCTCTTCTTGCTGCTACTTCAATCATGAAACTGCTTAATGATCAGCTGATCGGCTTTTCTGTCTCGAGTCCGTCTCTCTTGTTTGTTTTTGGCCCACTTTGCACCAGAAAGAGGAAACCAGCGGCTGAACAACAGCAGCACGTTTAAGCTTGATAAGCTGTTGTTACAATGTATTTAATATTACTTTCTACACCAGGATCTTTTTCTACGTAGCTGACGGCTGGTAACTGTGCAGGGGCGGATCTAGCAAAGTTTAGCCAGGGGGGCCGATAGGGCATTAACTGGGAAAAGGGGGCACAAAGACAGACTTTTCTTTCTTATTCTCATTTAAAATGTCTAGCTTTTAATAAATAATTATCTGACACCCAAAGTTTTAATTTGATGTAAAATGAATAGAAGTCAATTACTGTATATAGTGACTATTAAGTCTAATATATATACCCTAGTAAGCTATAGTACTTTTTCCTTTGGGAAGGTACCATCTGTGCAGTCTGCAATTTTGTTGAAGAAAGATGTTGAATCTATTTAATATTTCTTGAAAAATAATTGATTTCTGTGCATTTTTTTTCACACTGCATCAAATTAAGGTTGATTACGTCGATTAAGCATCATGAGGTGGAGCGTGAGGGGTGGTTCCCTATATTTTATTTATTTATTTTTGTTGTTGCTGGGAGTTGGAACCCTATTAGTTAGGTTGCTTAATATTTACGCTAAGTACTCTTTAAAATACCAGAATAGGGAGGATGGTGTAGGTCTAAGTTTATTAGATTGATCAGTATTGCTGAACTATGAAATATTTTTTTTTGCATACAGGTATAACAGAATAGCTTTAGTGTAGTTGTTGTTTTAAACTTGAGTATGAACTTATACAAAATGCAGCAAGATATTTAAAAAACAGTTTTGTTGATTAAAAAACACTATATCGGATTCATATCGGTATCGGCAGATATCCAAATTTATGATATCGGTATCGGACATAAAAAAGTGGTATCGTGCCATCTCTAGTTTTTACTGCAGTGGACAGTCCCTAGTGTGACCATCGCTGGAACCAACCAGCTGATTTACACCATGGCAGCAGTCACCAGTGAAGTTCTTGGCTGCAACATGAACAATCTCAAGTAGCAATGCTACTAAACTTGCTGGAGAACTTTTAGTTCAGGCCACTTGATGAGTTTCACACAGTACTGCATATTATTTTATTAGGTTGGCACAAATGTAGGATTGTGTTTGTGATATCACGATGTGTCTGTTTCCTTTTCATATTACACTAAAGAGATCATCGCCTACAAGCCTCCGTAAACGAACAGCATGTCTATAAAAGCCCATTCATCATCCGGCCCTCCTGCTCAAACACAACCATGTAGCGCTCATCCCTCCACCCGTCTCATTCAGCATCCACACACATGTTACAGGGAACGGGAAATAGAGTAGAGCAGCAAAGCTTGATTTTCTTTAGGATTGGTTAAACTAAAAGACGTTGACAAGGAATTTTAAGGGTTTTAGGAAGCATAAAACCGAAATCAGTTGTATTGGATACGAGTATAAATGAGTGCTTAGGCTCATGCAAGAAAAAACATCTTAGACAGGATATGACAAAACGTACTGTGATACAATTCTTCATTACTACAGCTCATTGAGTGCTTTTGTAAAAAGTCAAATCTGTGTGCTCCATTAAACCCTGTAGAAGTTGTTTCAAATGCTGACAGTGGACAAACAAAGTTGTCATTTAGCTTAAACATTAACAGTAGAAAAGGCCCGATAGGAATCTAACATCCTTGGAATCAAGCTGTGGGAGTGAGTTTTGAAACCTTTCTGTAGGACTGCTTTAAACTTGCCTTCTTGGTGATGTGTGTCTGATGTCTTGTTTGACTTGAGCAGATTCTTTACGTGCTTTAAGTTTCTAACACATTTGCTTTAACCAGTAATTGAAACTGCTGAGTAGGAAGTACTAAAGTGGGTGTTGAGCATGTTGGGTGTGTCCTTATTACCTGTTTCGATGTTTTCTTTTAATTGAAAGCGTTTCATGAATATGAAATGCTTCTGCGTAATGTTAAACGTTATAAAATATTCTTATGATTTAAACTCTGTATTCATGGCTTATTCTTTCCTGGCCTTTCCTGTAAGCACTTTTATGCTCGGTGGTAAAATATCACAGAACTAGCAGTTTGGCGAGTGTCATACCGCCTGGATTAGTGGCTCAGCTGGTAATTCAGAGATTTATGTAGCTGAGTTTGCTGTGTCATGCTGATTTGGGGAGACTGGACACAGACCTGAGTCATTCTCTTCTGGGTGATCACAGTGGTTACTCTCCTCCCTTCCTCATCTCACCCTGCAAAGAAATCTGCCTTGACCTCTTCCTCTGTGTTAGTTTGCTGTCCTTTCATTAGCTAGCATTAGGTCTGTCTCATTCTCCTCTCCTCCATGAATTTATCCCCACTGATCCCATTACATGCTTGTCCTGCAGACACACCAGCAGATGACAAACCATCCATTATCTTGGACGGAGGTACACGTAGCGATGAATTAGGCAGCAATAAAGCTTTTATTCAGCTGCAGTTATTTGTCTTTCACAGAGATACGTTGGGTTGAACACTGTTGCACTGCTGTAATAGAAACATGTACACACTAGTGATGGGTCGGTCGCGAACGAAATGGCTCTTAGAGCCGGATCTCTGACATGAACGACGCGAGTCGGCTCCTTATCCCGAGCCGTGGGGTTTTTTTTTTTCTTTCTTTCTCTCACCCTCTCTCTCTCTCTCTCTCTCTCTCTCTCTCTCTCTCTCTCTCTCTCACCCTCTCTCTCTCTCTCTTGCACTTTTTCCCGCTTCACTCTGCACGTGAGTCTTGTGCTTTACGCTGGGCAGAGGGGGGAGGGGCGGTAGTTACACTCAGTAGCACAGGAACAGAGCGGGAGGGAGAGAGAGAGCAGGGACAACAACGTCACATTAGAAAGGTATAGTAATCATCCACAACTATTTTCAGTTGCAGATGATAAAGGATTCAGAAAGTTTATTCATGCAGGTCCATATGACAGAGAATATGCATCTTCTTTTTGTTTTCATATTATAATTTATATTTAATTGTGTTGTGGTTTGCAGTGTTTTGTGTTGTTTTCACTTTAAATTTGTAAAAGGAAAAAGCTGAAAATTTAAATAGTTAAAAGTTGAAATGTGACTAGTTGATTTTTGTATTATATGATTTATTTATTACATTTTATGTGGAGTGAATAAATAAAAGTATATTTACGGTGGCCCCTAGAGACAAAACACATAAAAACTCCAAAACACGTAAAAACTCCAAAACACGTAAAAACTCAGAAGCACATAAAAACTCAAAACACGTACAAAACACAACAGAAGTGCTCCAGGATGCTGGGTGCAGTGTTGAGCTTTTGTTACCTCGTGGCTACACAAGCCAGCAAGTACCAACGACCAGATTTGGTGTGTGGTAGTAACAGGTAAATGAACTTTTTTTAAATTATTTGACTATATATGAGTGCTTGTGTATAAATACACAAACAATACACACATGCTTTCATGCTTTCAATTGTGTAATTTAGGTGATCTAGTAGCTCTGCTTTGGAAGTTCAGTTCATGCTAGAAATGTGTTTTGGAGTTTGTACGTGTTTTGTCTCTAGGGGCCACCGCATATATTTATATATAAACATATATAAATAAAACCACTTTTTTTTTTACATTAGTAATTCCTTTTGTGCATAATTTTATATTATTGTTAATAATAATGTAAATTATAACAACAAAACAACCTGAAGAGCCGGTTCTCTAACAAGAGCCAGAAATCCCATCACTAGTACACACTGACTATAACATCAAATGTGAAGTCGTGCAGGCCATGGTCATTTTTTAACATGTCTCTTCCAGATTGGACATGACCTCACATGTATCAAACATACTTTATAAAATCAAACAGTTAGAAATGACATTCATTACTTCATTATGTAACATGTGATCTAAACAGCCTGTTCTTAGCCCTCACAGCACATTTGTTTCCAAAGCAAAGTAAATTGAAATAATTGTGCCAATAAATTAGATTTGAAAGCTCTTATTCTAATTTTCTGTTTTGATGATATTTGGGATATGCTGTTTATGTAGAACAGCTAAAACTAGTTCTTTATATTCCCATATAAATGATAAACACACATTATTTACAAAACACTGCCCGGTGGACGCCAAAGGACGGCCTGTTTTGATTACGCTGGGATCTTTTTGGACTGCACATTTTTGGTCTACGATCAAAGCTGCCACACCACGCTGGATTAATCTCCTAGTAGCTGAGTTTATGAAGTCATAAGAAAGGAATGTCCCACACGTTCCTGCTGTTACACCATATTTGGACTGGGACACCTTTGCTAACCTCTGTTGCTCAATGACACACTGATTTGAATCTGGAGGCGCTGGCGACATATTTGCAGCAGTGTGGGTTCACAGAGGCTGTTTGGACTCTGAGCATGTGACACACCAGTAGCGTGCCACACTGGGCCTCTCGGGGTGGCGTACAGTGTCACTGTGTGTGTCTATTTAAGTGTTTGTCGTGTAAATGAGGACAACCAAGATATGTGAAGTATAGAGTGGTGTACCACATTGACAGGTTAATGTCAGTGTGTGAGTGTGTAGCAGTTTGTGTGGCCAGAGAAGGTCAGCAGCCTCCAGAGGACAAAGCGCTTGTGTTCTTCCACAATCGCCCGTTTGATCAGACAGATCATTTGGCATCTGTCAGGCTAAAAACAACAACGCAACATAAAACCAAGCATACGCTCTGCAGTCCTACAGCTAACTCCTGACAGTCTGTCTGCTGTAGGCTGAAGAAATCAGGGGCTCATTCATCTGCACCTGTCAGCGTCTTTATGCTAACAATAGATCAAACAGTATGTGTCCACAGGATGTGTAATGTTGAAGGTTACCGTACATCCTTATCTCCAGCACTGAGAATCAGTTATCACTGATCGCTGTCTCTGCTTTGTTTTGACATGTTTCATATTTATATATTTCATATTTATAAGGTAAATACCCTACAACATTACAGAGAAGAAGAAGTAACCCCAGGCTCGGTGAGGGGCAGCCATCTGCCGTCACCAGCTGGAGGTGATGAGTGGAAGACTCGATAGGCCACTCTTATTTTCATCCACTGCTTCGTTACCTCGACACGATGTTTTGGATCATCGTCATGCTTGAACATCCATCTTCATGGGACGAAGGTTCCTCGTCACAGTACGATACGCGGTCCTGTCTATTGGCCCTCCATGCAGGGAGGTCATGTTGTGCTCTTAGCAGAAAAGTGACCCATGTTTCCACCGCTTTACTGTGGGGGTGGTGTTCTTTGGTTTTTAGTGATTGTGAGGACGTTTTCACAGACAAACCGTCACAAAAAAAACCCCATTAAGTGCCAAAATGACATAAACCTGTAGTTTTAAAAATAAATAACTACGAATTTTCAAAAACTTCTTAACAGAAAATCTGTTTAAACAAAAAGGTTTTGAAGTGCTTTTTAAAAGAATGGACAGAGTCAGCTGTAGACTGGTGCAGAGCCTTGGTGGTTTCTCTAATCCAGCACAGAGGCCAGTACATTAATCTAAATGCAATGATGGAAACGCATTGATAATTTCTTCCAGTTCAGCAGAGGAGACCATGTTTCACAATTTAGAAATGTTAGGAGTGAGATAAAGATTTTACACAGTTGAAACTCAGAGAAGACTCAAACATTACACCAAGATTTTGAATGCTGAACTTAGCATGTGAACAAAAACAGAATAGAATGCATTTTATTGTCACTACACACATGCACAATAAGCTTCAGAGCATCTCCTATTCAGTGCAGACGTGGGAAAGAAAGGGGGGTGAGTTGCACAGTTCTGCAGCACTATCTACAAATATAGAAACAAAACATAGTGCTATATATTACAGTGTGGGTTACTGCACCTAAATTAAGTGTTGCACAGTGGTGATGATAGTTGTGTAGTCTGTGTGTAGAGGTCCTACATTGGGGGGTGGAACTGTGTTTATCATGTGTGAGTTCAGGTTACGGGTGGAAAAAACTGTTGTGAGTCTGTGGGTCTCCTTGCTGATGCACCTGTAGCGCCTCCCTGAGGGAAGCAGGTTGAACAGGTTAGAACCGGACTGGAGCTGTCATGGATAATGCTTGCTGCTCTGCTGAGGCAGCGGGAGGAATAAATGTCCATCAGGGAGGGGAGAGGGCAGCCGATGATCTTCTGTGCTGTCTTGACCACACTCTGAAGCCTCTATCCGCCTTAGTGCAGCTGCCGTACCATACCGTGATGTCAACAGCAGGTTGGAGTTCAGCTTGTACTTCCTGAAGACTCTCAGGAAGTGCAGCCGCTGTTGGGCCTTCTTGACGACCGCTGAGATGTTGTCTGTCCAGGAGGTGTCAGCAGAGATGAGGACACCAAGGAACCGGGAGGTGTGGACCCTCTCCACACACTCCCCGTTGATGTAGAGGGGGGCCAAGTCAGTGCCTCCTGACGTTGACAATGACCTCTTTGGTTTTCTTAGTGTTCAGTCCCAGGCTGTTTTCTGAACACCATGCTGCCAACTTTAGGACTCTGTATGCTGAATCTTTCATCCGGGCTGGACTTCTTATTCTTGACTGAACTTGGCTTTGCCCTGGTGAGTTCTTTTCTTTCTCAGAACCAACCCGATTCACCTTTCTAAGCTCACCCCAGTCCACTGACAGAGGTGGAGGGCCAGCTTCAGTTTTTAAAAACAAATTCACTGTGGTGTGCCTCAAGGATCTGTGCTCGGCCCAGTTCTTTTTCCTTGTACATGCTGCCTTTGGGAGTAATATTTAAAAAATATAACATTTCCTCTCACTGCTACGCCGACGACATAAAAATTTATTTCCCTTTGACATCAGATGTCTCTACGTCTCTGGAACCCCTGTTTGACTGTCTAAATGAGGTACAAACGTGGTCACGTCTCTCACACTGAACGAGGATAAGACAGAAGTTATAGTTTTTGATAGTCACACCCCGCTGGAACAACTTACTGATGCCTTAGGGCCCCTTGGTAGCCATCTCTCACTCACTGTTAGAAACCTTGGTGTTTTCCTGGACAGCTCAAGAAATCGACCTCCTCTGTGGTAAAAAACTGTTTCTACCAGCTGCGTCAGATATCTAAAGCAAAGCCATACCTCCCTTTGAAGGACCTTAAAAAACTCGTTCATGGTCTTATCACTTCCAGATTAGACTACTGTAATTCTCTCTACTCGGGCCTCCCACCTTCCTCTATTCACCGGCTCCAGTTAGTTTGAAATGCAGCTGCGCGTCTCTTAACTGGAACTAGAAATTATGCCCACATCACACCAGTTTTAGCCAACCTACGTTGGCTCCCTGTTGATTATCGTACCAATATTCAAAATTCTTTTGCTTACCTTTAAAATTTTAAACAATTTAGCTCCCAGCTATCTATGCGAACGCCTCCATTTGTGCATCCCTAATAAGGCACTTAGATCTTCCAATCAAATGCTCCTGACGCAACCGAGGTCTCGTCTGAAGTCCAGAGGGGATCGGGCCTTTACTGTCGTACCTCCCAGACTCTGGAGTAACCTCCCTCTTTATATTCGTCTCTCCGAGTCCATGCAGTCTTTTAAATTGTGTCTTAAAACTTATTATTTTAGTCTGGCTTTTGATCCAAACTACTATGTTATTTCTATTTTATTTATTTATTTATTTTGATAACACTTCTGAAGCATCAGAGCTGTCCTTGCCTGTGATAGAGCTGACCTGCCATAGGACACTGGGAAGAGTGTAAATCCAGGCTGAATTCCTTGTGTTGGACAGTATTTGTGTGCAGCAGCAGCAGAGCGCACAAATCAAACTGTATGTTTTGGTAAGCCTGGCCTTCTTGTACTGGATGTCAGTGAGCCAGTAGCTGGTGAGTTTATCACATTAACATTTTTACTAGCAATTTCACTAGCTGGGACCACATCCTCAGTTACGATGAACGATGATGGATGAGGGAGCGTGTACTGGTGCTGCAATGTGGGGAAGGCCTCAAACAGGACCGGCAGCGGCTCCTGGGCTCCAGGTGGGCATGAAAATGAGAACCGAGGGTATTGGTGAAGGGGACATATATAAACTGAGGCGGCGAGAATGAGGTGTGGTCCCACTCCTGAAATTCAGATAATATCTCCACTTAGAATAAACTGGGTCAAAGAAAAAGTGCCTTTGATTGGGCTGCTTTCTACAGTTGGCTGTGAGTCCATTGCAGGGCATCAAACATGGATAAGGGGTTGTTTCAACAGTAATTCTATGATGAAAAATTAATGAGGCATTTATCAGGATCTGTATTTAATTTAATATCTATTTAACATATTTAATCAATATAAAGCTCAGTGTCTATTTCTTAGCTTGTAAAGTTGTGAAATTCATGGCAGATTCACTTCTTGGCTGTTTTGCGTTTTATTAGATAGTTGATAATAAAGAGTGTCTTTGCCTGTGGCTTTGTTAAGACTGCAGGTTTTTGTCCGCCTGACCTTTGGTGACCTTGGCGAGCTCAGGATGAACAGGCTGTCTGCTCTGTTTGGGTGTGATGCTGCCTGCAGAGACAGTCTACTCTCATGCAGACACAACATCTTTACTGATATAACGTGGTCATGGACTCTTCTCTGTTCTTCCTTATTAAATAATAGTAAAATGACTCTGCAGTTTTGATTCAAAATGCACCAGGTCTGCTCAGTCTGAATCACACCGTTAGAGCCAGACCAAATGATTGGAGCACCAATGTTAGCACTCAAAGAGTCTAAGCAGTACCACTACCAGCTTTGGCCAGTGCAGGAGTGAACATGTAGATCCATGTTCTACTGAGCAGACACTGAGCAGAGGCAACATGCAGTAAATGAATTAGTGGTCTCCACATGTTTGCACCCAAAGTTTCCCTGCTTTTGTGAGCTGAGCTGTTTTAATATTTTCCATGTATTAGATGATACTGTCCAATGCTTCCAGGGCTGTGAAGATGGAAAAAATGATGTTGCAGTCGTTGCTGAAGTGTTGGTACCATTTGAAGGAAGTCATTAAAGCGCCAGAGCGAGCAGACAAGGCAAGCACTCAAAGAATGTGGAAGGCAGTCGGGGAAAGTTGCCATGGACGGACTTAATTCCTCCCAGCCCCAAACAGCTTTTATACTGTGGACAAAAATACATGAAAGTGTGTGTGTGTACCTGTTTAGATGTCTCTGTGGGGACCAAGAATTGGAATGTTACTATACTTGTGGGGACCAACAGTCATTTATGAGGACAAAAGTGCCTCACGGGTTTGAGACTCACAATGTGGTTCTAGTGTCAGGGTTACAGTTAGGTTATGGTTAGGTTTAGGTTGAGCGTTAACCATCCATTATTGATGGTTACAGTGAGCGGCTAGGATCATGTCAACTAGGTGTCCTCACTAAGATATCAAAACTAGAATGTGTGTGTGTGTGTGTTAGTGAAAGGAACTGTAACTGGTCCCAGTAGCAGCAGGATACAAACGCCATAATGACACAGCTGCCTCTCGTCTGCCTTCCTCCCCTGAGTGAAATAAGACATTTGGGACCTTTGAATAGTTTTTTGAAAATATTTTTTTGTTTAAAGAAAGGAAAGAGAAGTTTAATCCTTTAACTATTTAACTGTTAGGTGTCAATCCCTGGGAGGGTTTCCCCCTTTTATTTGGCGTGGAGTCAGAATTATGGCTTCTCCACACTGTGGAAGTAGCTCTTTGACACAGTCGAGCAGTCATTGGTCATAACAGGATCATTTAAGACTCGATGATGAATAAGACTGTTGAAGTGCATGAGAAGGATCTCATATAAAACAGTCTGTGTCTGCTCCTCAATTCAATTTAATTCAGAAGACCCCTATGAGTGCAAGATCAAGGAAACAGTTCACCCTGCCTGGGATAGTGTTACCAGGGCCCTGCCCTGGAGCCAGGCCCGGGGAGGGTGCCAGAAGCTGTACATCTGGTGGCCGGGCACTGGTCCATGGGGCCTGGCTGGGCACAACCCGAAAAAGGGACATGGGCCCATTCTTATGCAGGCCCACCACCTGCAGTGGGCGCCATAGGGGTCGCATGCAATGTGTGCCACGTGGCAGCCAGGATCAGAGGCCATGGCGGACGGATCCCCGGCTACCAAGACCAAGACTAGACTTAGTGTCTCATAGTCATTGAAGAACTCTGACTTGCTTCCTGTTCTAGTTGTTCTCTGGAAAAAAATCTGCAGGTCAAACAGGTGCACATACAAATAGCACATTATTGATTAAAGCCTGGAAAACAACTGAGGCATTTGTCAGCCCGGCACGCTTGAAATGTCCAAGTGTTGAAAACAGTTTTCCATTTGTCACCTCCCCAATGTCCACCAGATGGAACGTGTTTCTAAGATCAAGCTTAGTGAAGATTATTGCTCTATGTAGTGGCTAAAAGCTCCAGCTGAAGCTGTTCTACAGTGGCTGGATGCAAAGCCCAATCACCATATAACACAACGCCTCGCAGATTCATTCCCCATTCTGACTCTGGGATGTGTTGCACTCAGAGAGAGGAAATGTTTGCTGCTATTAGCATGAATGCATCCCTCCCCGATGGCTAATATAAGCCCCCATGGTGGTATTGTCAATCCTCACAAGAACAGTAGGAAGCGCCTGAAGAAACCACCCAGCGCTGAAACCCTCTTAAACAGCCAAGCCAGACCACCAGGATGGCTGAGCCATCATACCCAGTAGCCGAAGGTATAATCTAAAGGGGACTGTTTTGTGCAGGCGAAAAAGAGTCAGGAATGCTGTGAGCAGGGCTGTGGAAGCTCTGCCATAGCCACCACCAAACAACTGAGTTATTTTTACACATCGGCTAGCATCTGGCCAATCCACCACCTTTCATTGCTCATGCCGTTACAAAACAAACAAACAAAACAAAACCCATCAACCCATAAATACGAAGAATCACTGTCAGCCCACCAGGCAAATGCCCAGTATGCCCGATTGAAGGCACTCACAGCTATGGCCTCTGACAGAGTGATGTAAAAGAGATGGAGTCCAGAGATAAACCCAGAATTGTTATATGTTGTACTAGAGACAACACACTCGTTTTGCAGGATCCACCTGTGTTATCGCACAGGGAGAATTGATGTGGCCATTCTTCAGTCCTTCTCTACCACTCCTCCTGAGTAAGTCTGCTCAGCTGCACTGACTTCTCACGGTGTTCTTGATGAGGAAGCTGATCGTGACTTGTAGTTTCTTTCAGTATTCAGTTATGGCAGTGGTGTCCAAACCCAGGCCACGAGTGTCCTGCAGGTTTTAGACGTGTCCAGCTGATTTAAATGGCTCAACATGCCTTGAAGTTCTCCAGACACCTGGTAATGAACTAATCATTTGATTCAGGTGTGTAGACCCAGGGTGAGATCTAAAACCTGCAGGACACCGGCCCTCGAGGCCTGGAGCTGGCCAAGTTATGAAGCTAACTATTCTCAAGGCTAATGTAACAAGTTCTTCAAATGATTTCGTTTCATCCGTAGATACCAACTCATCTCTCAGGTGCTTACAGCATGATAGAAGGTGCTTCAGAAGAGTCCAAAATGTTGCTGATTTAGATGTTCTGTCATGGCATAGGAGGATTCTGGATTCAGGAGCAGATGGTGCAGTGAAAATGTTTATTTACAAACTACAGAGAAATACATATGGGCTTGGATTAAATGGGTGGGCTTAGAGCAGGGCGATATGGCCAAAAATATGTATCGCGACATATATTTGAAAATTTGCGATAACGATATAACTGACAATATAATTGATGCGAGACAAAATACAACTCCACAACTTTACCAGCGCAAAAAGCCCATCAATTTATTTTCACTTAAACAAGCAGCTGTTTTTTTTTATGTGCATTAAGGCTTTATAAACATTTAACAGTGCAAATGCAAATTCCTTGCTGAAGTTTAACCAAAGGGCATTTCCAGTAGAAATGGGCTGACATATCCTGAGCATAACCATGTGTAATATCCACTGAAGTTAAAAAGAGGTGCTTTGCAACATTAAACTGCTGTGTGCAGTACGCATTTTTCAGACCATAAGCTGCAGGGGATTATAAGGCACATTAAGCGAAACAAAGCAGTCAGATAAATCAAACTTTATTAAACTCATTCTTCTTGCTTCCTCCACTTCTCTACCATTGATTCATTAATGTTGAATTCTCTGGCAGCTGCTCTATTCCCATGTTGTTGCAGTATATTAATGACTAACCTCGTATTGTGGATGGATTATCTCAGTTGTTCTCCTGACTGAAGTTTGGTCCGTTTACAGCAGGGGTGTCAAACTCAAATACACAGTGGGCCAAAATTCAAAACTGGAACAAAGTCGCGGGCTAACGTTAATATTTATTGAAATATATTTATTCCTCCAGATATAAGAATGAATCTTTTCTTATGGACTCAAACACGTTTTGCTGAAAAACTGAATATGGAACAAGCAAAGCTTAATACTAAACAATATATATATTAGCTGTATAATACCAGTAGGCCAGCTCTGATAGTAATTTGGTATGGCTTCGCGGGCCAAATGTAATTAGGTTGCGGGCCAAATTTGGCCCGCGGGCCAGAGTTTGACACCTATGGTTTACAGCAGGGGTGTCAAACTCCAGGCCTCGAGGGCCGGTGTCCTGCAGGTTTTAGAGCTCACACTGGGTCAACACACCTTAATCAAATGATCAGTTCATTACCAGGCCTCTGGAGAACTTCAAGAGATGTTGAGGAGGTCATTTAGCCATTTGAATCAGCTGTGTTGGATCAAGGACACATTTAAAACCTGCAGGACACCGGCCCTCGAGGTCTGGAGTTCGACACCTGTGGTTTACAGCATCCTGCCATGCGATTGCATTTGTCTCTAACCATCAGGAACCCTCACGTTAACTTTTATCGAGTGGAAAAGTGTTAGTGTTCGTCCTCCAGCTTCACTGTGTTTATGCTAACATAGCTGTGTCGCTAGCGATCACGTAGCACATCATTATATACCAGCTAGCCCAACTTCAGTAACCCTACAAACGTCACTGCTGTTTAGTTTTCTGTCTTCATTTATGTTGGAAGTGACAGCAGAGCTGTACGTTTTAATTTGTTCAGAAATCTCTCAGTCAGAACATGCTATATCATGCTTAGGCACTAGCAAAACCAGTGAGCTAACTTCCGCTAGCTTCCTGCTAACTTCTAAGTCCGTTAAATATAATAAATTCTGTTTTCATGGATGCCTGGATGTTAAACTTCATAGTTACACCTGGTAAAGCAGCAACACTGATCGTTTTATTAAAGATGAAAGAATTTAGACCGTTTTTAACTCTCAGTGATGTCGCAGTGTTCGTTTGACTTTGGGTCCTGAAGGACGGAGTTTAGGACCCAGATTACTCCCAGATTTAAGAGCACCTTAGTCCAAAAAATATGGCAATAACGACGGCCGCTTGCATGTTCTACAAAAAAATGGTGCTTTGTTGTGTATCTGACGGACAAACACCAAACCAGTTCCACACCACTGAAGTTGCAGCATTTTTACAAACCAATTCTGGTTCATGTGTTTCACTCAACGATCCGCTTTCCCCCTTCTCATTCTCTATCGCCACCATGTGGGTATGAAAACAAAGGCACTGCGCATGCGCACTTTACCCATATTCTATCGCGATATTTTATTTTTTTATCGTTTCCCAACATTATACCGGTATTACCGTGAACAGTATAATGTGGCACAGCCATAGGTGGGCTGGTAGGAATGCTGCGGAGGGAGGAGAGAATGGGTTAGCCAGAGTCTAGAGTGAGATGTACACTTACAGAGAGAGTCGAAACCATCCTACCGGGCGATGTGGTGACAAGAAGCAGGTAGTAAGCGACGTAACAGGCGTGTCTTTTCCTCTGTAGAGCTAACACTCCTGCTGTTTTACTTCTGTACTCCTGTGCATACGTCAAGGATGTCACAATCACATTTTACAGCATCCATGTTATATGTGAGATACTTTAGTCCCATCAAAGTAGTGTACTGTTGTTGTTTGCTCCATTGCAACAAAACATGCAATGATATTATACTGAATTGCACCAGTTTTTAGGACGTCTATCTTTTACTTTCTGTGGGTTTTTCACTGCTTCTCTGCGATCAGATGAATTGTGCACACTATTTGCTCTTCCACAGCTTTATTTTTTAGTCTTTGAATGTTCCCATCACTTCTGTGATGACAAAAGTCATGATTATGCCATAGTCAGTCTATTTATATAGACCAAAGGCTCATCAGCAGATCCAAACCGACAGAAAGAAACAGGAAAGTACCGCCGTGTAATCCATTTATTTCAACAAAGTAACTGTATTCTGAATACCACCTGTTTAAACGGTAACTGTAACAGAATACAGTTACTCGTACGTGTATTCCGTTACTCCCCAACATGCAGTGTAATCCATTTATTTCAACAAAGTAACTGTATTCTAAATACCACCTGTTTAAACAGTAACTGTAACAGAATACAGTTACTCGTACGTGTACTCTGTTACTCCCCAACACTGGATATTTGTCATATAATTGAAATATCATTAAACTCACTACTCGTACTCATAAATATGGTCCAAAGCAGCGTCGTCTCTTTCTAACCATCCCTGCGCCAACAAACACGAGGTTGTTTCCATCGCTGCTGCTGTTCCATGTTGTTCAGCTCTTATTGTTACTGTAAGTCTCGTAGTTCTTATTTGTGTGAGGCTTTGCTCCTGCCCGTCACTCTGCTGCTGTTCCATGTTGTTCAGCTCTTATTGTTACTGTAAGTCTCGTAGTTCTTATTTGTGTGAGGCTTTGCTCCTGCCCGTCACTCTGCTGCTGGAGCACCGGGATTTCCCCAATCAGGACAATAACGGATATTTCTGTTCGTTTCTGTTGTATACATGTTTTATATCAGAGCCATCTCCCAGAATTTGAACTGATCAAAAAGTGCCGACATGTCCGGAGGGATTTTGGCCCACTCCTCTTTACAGCTGCTTCCACAGATTTAGTAAAGGAGGCTCTGGAGGCTGGCTAGCCCACTTCTTCTTTAGCCACTGCTTTGTTTGCACCCATCCACGGCCACCACTGTGTGTTTGACTGTGAGGATGTTGGTGTGTCACACTCAGCATTTCTCAGCCTTCAGCCAATCATCCAGACGGTCAAACCTGAGACGGGCTTGTACATGCTAAACCGCGTGGGTGCTGCAGTAGTTCAATCCTCTACCAGTGTTACCAGTATGTGGTGACTGTCATCCACCTGCCTTCTCACCATTAACCAGCTCCTCCTGTGTGAGTTTGGGCCCATCCAGCACCTTTCCTATGATCATCCTCCGCCCATGAGGCTGACTGATCACATCATGGTCAGAACTGCTGCACCCACAGTCACCGAGCTTCATGCTGACGCCCTTTGCATCTATATGCTGAGAGTCCCACAGCCAGTCTGTGGGATCCAGGGTTGTAGAGGATCACACACTTCATTCAGGGACATGCAGATCTGTTCATAACTGATATGTTTTTTGTTCGATGTTTCTAAACTCAGGTAAAAATCAGAGACTGTTCATTTCTCTGTAAGTGAGCAAACTTATAAATTCAGCAGGGAGGATAATTGTTTCCCCGTCGTAGTTCAGTGTAGCTAGTCTCTTAACCCCCAACCAACCCGCTGCACCTCCTCCCTCCCCTCCCTCTCATAAAATATTGAGAGAGCCTGGCACTAGGCCAGACGCCCCCCTCCCTCTCTGCCAGGCAGACTGACGGAGCATGTGGCTGTGGGAGGGGCACGAAGGGCGGCTCGGCTGAGGAGATACAGTAACCATGAACATATTCGTTCTCTAAATGAACGCCACGAGTTGTTCCCACATCGAGCTGCTCTACTCTGAACTCATTCACACGAGCACTTTCTGCTCGAGTGCTTCCTCTGTTCACAGCCACACTCACGGATGCGCTGGAGAACAGCTCGGGTAAGAAGTGTGAACAACATGCTGGCATTTCATTCTACCTGCAGTGGTCAAATCAAGGCAGTGGTCAAATCTAGCTTCTTTCAGCTCAGGCAGCTGCAAAAACAAAGCCAATTCTTTCACGGCAGCACTTTGAGACAGTGATCCACGCCTTTGTCAGCACTCGGCCTCATTACTGTGATGACCTTCATGTTGGGGTCAGCGCATCATATATTAGTCAAAATGCTGCAGCTCGTCTTTTAACTGGCACTCGAAAGTTTGAGCACATTTCCCCTGTTTTAGCTTCACGTCACTGGCTGCCCATTTCTTTTAGGATTCATTTTAAAATTCTTTTATTTACTTTTAAAGCTCTCCATGGCCTCGCCCCATCTCATCTCTCTGAGCTGCGACAGCCTCATACAGGCCAGCTGATCAGCTGCTCCTGCATGTACCCAGGACTGGGCGTAAACTTAGAGGAGATCCTGCTTTTGCTGTAGCAGCTGCAAACTGTGGAGCGAGCTTCCTTTGGAGATCAGACAGGCCTCTTCTTTACCTGTTTTTAAGTCTTGAAAACCCGCCTCTTTACCCTGAGCTTTGACACCACGTGAGATGTTGGTTTTTATTTCAGTTGTTTTTAGGTGATTCGATGCTGTTTTATCTTGTTTTGTTTTCATTTGATGTTTTATGTGTTTTATTTATTTATTTTGCTGTTTTCTGTTGTTCTATTGTTTTAACTTATTTTCCGTGCAGCACTTTGTTCCTGTGCTGGCTATTTTAAAGTGCTTTATAAATAAGATTGGATTGGATTGGACTGCCACCAACAGCTCTGTAACACACTGTGCACACAATGCTATCATTGTCTTTTCTTTTTAGCTGCTTTTACATTTTAGTTGCTGACTTCTGATAAACTGAATAAAACAGGAAAACACACAACCTGGAAATCTTCAACCACACACAAAATACATACGTTTCCCTGGTAAAGTACACAACCTCTGCAGTACCGCTGAGTTTTCTACAAGCGCACAAAGCTGCTACCAGCTCTGCTGCTGTGACCTGTGTTACCTGTGTTAGGCTCTTACATCCATACGATGGTTGAAGGACCGGCCGTGTCCCGTCTTCCTTCTGTGCATAATCGTGGCCCCTGCTGGAAGCTGACCCCGTGTGTGTGGATCTTCTCCTCCCGGCCTATCACAGTGAGGAATGGAGGTGGTGTCAGTGTGGGTCAGTGTCACTGGGAGCTGTGGGCGTCTCCACAGTGGGCCTGGGAAACTTTGAAAAGATGTTTTCTTCTTTCGGCCATAAAATCCAGATCTTGGTTTCCTCTTTGTGAGCACAACAGAGACTCCCCTTGTTTCTTACACAGCCCCCCTTTGGCTTTCATGCACACACACCCACTCAGGGAATAAAGTCACTGCAGCCATTTAGCTGCTTCTCAGCACTCGCTGCATAACCTGAGGTTGGTCAGCCGGTCGACTCGTCGTGCATAGTGACAAATGAGGGATTTCAAATATTTCCAAAGCGATGCATCAGGTTTCTTTGCAGATGAAGTGAGACGTGGATGTTTCACAGCACCAATGAAGATTGTGTTTAAGTGCAGCCGGGCGCACGCTCCCCCAGCGACGCCAGCTTCTTCTCACCGTGCAAACACTTTGATTTGAAATAGATTACAGCCGTGAGTGTTTGACTGTGATGGACTGGTGATGTGATCAGGGTCGCAGGTTTCCACCCGCCTCGTCTCTTTGCATGCAGTGAAGGAAACTATGCAAACTATGCAAGGTGTGCAGTAACAGGTCTGAACAAACCAGCAGCAAATAACTTCCAGTCTCCACAGGTTCAGTGCAGCTGGTGTAACAAAACGTTTGGTTACAACATATTAATGTTCGCACACTGCTGTAAAAACAGTTTTATTAAAATGAACGTGCACTTTTGTAGAAGCTCGTGGTGAACGCTCCACTGCCTTTGTTTTATTGTTACTATTATGTTGTGATGGGTTGAACAGGATGACTTGAGACGTGTGCGATGTGACAGAATAGACAGATGGAAGCCTTCATGTTGGATCAGAACGACGTCGGGCTTGTTGGTCTGCTGTGGTTTGATCAGAAGACTTCCTCAGATCAGCACCGTGGCCCTCCTCTTCCTCTCCCCCATCTGCTTCTTCTAGCAGCTTCCAACACACTGAGGTCTCTGACAGTGAGAGTGACTCCAGTGTTCCTGTAACTTTGAAGCAGAGGTTCAAGACAGATTTGATCTTTCCTTCTGTTTGGGATTGAAGTGATGTAATATCAGGGGGGGCAGGGGGGGCTATGATGTCCTGTCATTCTCATGTAAATCTGTGTTGGGAACATTAATGTTTAGTAAATGTGAAGTTAGCAGAGCAGTTTTGGTCTGAATCACTGACGTCTTTCTTAAATACTGCAGGAACAGTTAGGAGTGTAACTGTAATCTGTAACTGTAGTTTGGCTGAGCTGGAGTCTTTGGGGTCATCATGTCGTTGGATGCTCACCTCCTGCAGCTGCTGGCTGCTCTCCCAGATAAGAGATGATATCTGAATGTCCTTTATAATAACCTTAATTCACCTCGCACACACACACACACACACACACACACACACACACACACACACACACACACACACACACACACACACACACACACACACACACAATGAGCTGTCTAATCAGCTGACCGGAGCAGGTGCTGTGTGTGAGAGCGATGTTGGGGTTGTGAGGGCCCAAAGAGCTGGATCTCAGCCCCTGTGGAGGACAGAGGGGGTATGGACGTCGCGTGCATGGACACCACTCCTCAGCTACTAGCTGCAGATGTGCAGTGCACATGTGGAACATGCAGCACCTTAAACCAACTTTTCCTCTGGAGTTAAACACTCTCCCTATCTGTTCACATACAGGTCTGTGTCCTCTGTACAAACCGCTGGTGACCGTAGCAAACTGGCAACCAGAGTAATGGTAAATGGTAAATGCACTGGTTCTTATACAGCACTCTTCTACCCTCCCTAAGCACTAAACCAGTTCCAGAGCATCTAATAAAAGCACTGGCAGCAACAGGGGCCAGTATCCCGCCCAAGGTGACTTTGGCACGCAGACTGGAGCAGCCGGGGATCGAACTACCGACTGACGTCCTGAGCCACAGTCGCCTCTTTTCCAGTAGAACATAACTGCCTCAGCTCTACTCGACTCTGTTTCTCAGTTACAGTTGAGCACCACCTCAGTGTGGGTGGGGCTGTTACAGCAACACAACCTGGAAGTCCCGTGACGCAAACACAACAAGCGATGACATCCCGGTGATGGAACATCTGCACCCCGTCACTGGACTTCCTGTGTAGCCGTTTCCCTCGTTGCCAGGCAGGTTTGAGTCTTGAAGGGTTCGCTCTCATAACTGATCCAGTGATGTCACTTCCTGGCCATCAGCGGCATGTATCTGGGACACAAACTGGGCTTGGAACTGGGTGAGAGATGAAACTCTGAGGACCTGCACAGACTTGCTGCCTCGCTCTTTGTGAGGAACGTCCTTCAGGAGTATGAAAGGGAAACTAGCAGTTTATTGAAACCAGCTCCGCTTCAACCTCAGATGCACACAAAGTAGACTCGTTCCCCAAGAGTTTGCACTTTGGATCCCAGGTATCGAACCAGCAACCCTCTGATTAGCAGATGAGCCAGTCGGGCTACAGCTACCCTACGTGTGTGTGTGTGTTGCCTTTTCATTCACATAATCCATCTTATCTCTAATGAAAAAGCCAAATGAAATCCTCAGATTTGCCCCTCAGGTTCCCACAGTGTTCAGGTCCCACATTTGAGCCACGACTGTGGGTCACACAGAGGACAGAGCATGTCCTTTAGCCTTCTTTGTTTTTGGATTGTGTGCCACAGAGTCTCACTGAAGATGATTTTGGCACGTTTGCTGAGATTGTTTGAAAAACAAGCTGAAGAACACGTCCACGATGTCACAGCAGCTGTGGGCCTCGATGGAGCCCACGCTTGTCCTGGAGGCGTCCTCTGTGGAGTGAGGCCGGCTCACATGGTTCAGTCTGAACAGGGTGAAGCTCCAGCTTTGACCTGATTAACTTCCAGTAGTGGAAAAGCAGCTGTAGCTGCATTTTTCATCACTATTAATGGGATGCTGCTGGGACCTGCTGTTAGTGGGAGCTCAAAGCCTGAGGCCATCATTAAGATCTGTGTGGATCCGTGTGGGTCTGTGTGTGTCTGTGTGAGTCTGTGTGGGTCTGTGTGGGTCTGTGTGTGTGTGGGTCTGTGTGGGTCTGTGTGTGTGTCTGTGTGTGTCTGTGTGTGTGTGTGGGTCTGTGTGTGTGTGTGGGTCTGTGTGGGTCTGTGGGTCTGTGTGTGTGTGTGGGTCTGTGTGGGTCTGTGTGTGTGTGTGGGTCTGTGTCTGTGTGGGTCTGTGTGGGTGTGTGGGTCTGTGTGTGGGTCTGTGTGTGTGTGTGGGTCTGTGTGGGTCTGTGTGTGTGTGTGGGTCTGTGTGAGTCTGTGTGTGTCTGTGTGGGTCTCTGTGTGTGTGTGGGTCTGTGTGGGTCTGTGTGTGTGTGGGACACTCACTGAGTAGTAGTCGACTGACCGACCCAAACACGGTGACTTCATATCACAGGAAATATTCAGCTCAGGCTTCTGTCTGACGCTTTGCTGTCTCACATTTAAATCACAAAGGTTGTTTCTACAAACACCCACTCATCTATCGTCCTCTTACACACCGGTCACAGACCCACTGCTGAACTCACAATATCATTTATTTTCCTTGTGTTTGATTGGTGGTACAGTTGTTTTATTTTGTGTGTTTGTTACACAGGAAAGCTGTTATTGATCAGTTTGAGAGTAAAACAGAAACTGTGAGTGTAAATGTGGAGATTACAGATGTTTCATGCTGTAACCTACAAAATGCTTTGTGCAGACGAGTCAGTGAAATCAATCAATCATCCTGATTTCTTTAGCTCATGAACACCGTGTGGGGTCAGTGTTAACAACATGGTGCAGAAAGGAAACACAAGCGTGGAGTCGGTGGGATTGTGCAAACGGTGGCTCGTGCATCAATCAGCTCCAGCTGTGATGCATCTCTTTGATTAGTGGGAGCAGCAAACTCCATCCAGACAGCTTCCTTTGTTTTTTTCACTTGACTAATCAATCAGCGCACAGCTCCGTTTAGCACACACGCCATCTTTAACGACGGCGTGGAGTCTGTGCCCTGTTCCTCCCACACACGAGTGTTCGTTCATGTTCGGCCTTGTGTCTGAGCGTTTCCTCTCGGTGTGTCTGTAACGAGGAAGCCACGGGCAGGTCGCACACAAACGTGTGGCTGCCGAGTGTGCGAGTGTGGCAACGTGTGGCAACTATTCTGGTTTGCCAGCGACGTTTCCAGATAAACACTGGTGGCAGCTGCTGCCATGGCAACACCATTGTGCTCCCTCCCTCCCTGGCTCGTCTCCCCTCCCTCTCCCCAACCACTCCTCTCTCTCATGCTCCGCCGGCTCAGAGAGCGAGCACCAGAGAGGAGAGAGGTCAGCTCGATTCAGAGGACAGAAAGAAGAAAGGAATAACCCGGAGTGGACGGGGACAGGATGAGCGAGGACAGCCACTCCCACTACAGGCTGGACCCCAGCGATCGCCTCAACGGGCTGGGACAGAGGAGGAAGAGACCCAAGAAGGTAAACGAATAGATGGAGCGCCACGTGGTGCAAAGTGTGTAAGGATGGAGCACCCCACCCTGCAAAAAGAGAAAGGAGGTGGGGTTAGGTGAGGTTTGTTTATGTGCAGACGAGCGTCCACATGATGTTAGGAGCACCGAACCATCTCTCACCCCGTCGTCTCCTGTGGAGTGTGTGGCTGCTCCCCCACAGCAGCTGTATCCTCTCTCATATCCTCCGTCTCCTGGTGTTGTGTTGCTCCACAGTGAGTCGTAGTAGGAGGCTCACATGCTGTCAGGGTGGGTCCCTGCTCGCTCTTTGTGTGCCTGTCGTTGGGGGTTTTGCTGTTTGCAGCTATCAGGAGGTTTGTGTTGTAGCCTGATGTGAGAAGTGTTGTTATTGTCATCATTTTTAACATTTCTGCACCGCTACAATAAACAGACACACACCCATCAGCCTGTTTACAGATCTATACGCCCATAAAGACGTGAAACACACATTGCACAAATCTACTATAACGTGTTCATATGTGTTATAAAATAAAGAGGTAAAGTATTAGCTGTTCAGGTTGATTCATAAATATGACCTCAGCACGTGAAATCCTTCTGCTGACATCCCTAAAAGCTCGTCAGACCAACGAAGCCGTACAACACAAATAGCCAGACCAAATCAGGGTTGTGCGTCTGTTGTTGAGAACATTGTCAGTAAACCACAGATCAGTGTTTATGTACCAGTGACGTCCTGTCAGTCTCGATGTAATGATTCCTGACAGCGCGTCTTTGTGTGCCACCTGCTCGCTCAGCAGCTACACAACCCAGGAGCTCAGTTTTGAAACAAACCTTAGCACAGTGTTTGTGTGTCCGCCGGGAGTGATGTCTCACTCTGTTTCCATCCTTTTCTCGTGAACAGCGATCTGGTGTTTCTGAGGACACAGAAGCATCCAGCGTCATTATTTTTGTGTATGTCGTGTGAACTGAGAGTGGAGAGCTGTAACGAAAGGTAGTGAGCGTGTCAGCCTTTAATGTCGCGGCTGGTTGTGCGATCGCGTCGCCGCTGAACTCGTGTGGCCTGAAACTGAGAGTTTGTCTCAGGGATCTTTACATTTGAAGTCAGGTAAACAGGAGCAATCATCCAGTGAACTAACAGAACATTCAGGAGCAGTTTACTCTCATGAATGTCAGACAAACTGAGGTTTGTGTGTCAGTTAGATTCTTTAAGTCATTAAAGTGTCTCTGTTAGGAAAAGCATCTGTTTCCTCCACCTCTGCAGAACTGCGTGACCCGTAGCATCATTGCAGGAAGTATCCTGTGACAATGAGTGACTGCACATCATCATTATCAACACATAAACCTGTGGTCTGGACCTGCAGTTATTATTTTTACTGTCTGGTTTTGTGTAAAGCAGCACTTCAGTAAGCACCTGTGAAGCACACAGTCATAGTCGAGTAATGAAGCGATCCATATGTGAAACATATTCCACGTCTACAGGATAGTGGAGGTTACATGGGTCAACCTGGCAAACTGTACCAGCACATGTGATCACACTGATAGCAGAACACAGGTATGTGAGTCTCTACGACGAGGTCAGAAACCAGTAACAAATGTTTCATGTGATTCGTTTTTCTCCAGTTTGTCTGCAGTGAACCTTAAATACTCACTGAACCAGCTGTTTCCTGATGTGGTGACGTGTGTCGGTGATGAAGCCAACACTCTGTCCAGTGTTGGGCAAGTTACTTGAAAACAGTAATCAGTAACTAATTACTGATTACTTCCCCCAAAAAGTAATCCCGTTACTTTACTGATTACTTATTTTCAAAAGTAATTAGTTACTTAGTTACTTTTTAAAAACCCGATTTACAACCTGAAGAGGTGATAAAGCGATAGATCTTTCAGCCCAATTCTACTTTTTCTACATAATCCATCATACAAAATGTAATCAAATGGAAAAGTCTCTTTTTAAAACTTGTTTTATTAGATTTAATCTTTTAACTTTATGCATCAAGCAAACATTTAATTATCTGCAACATTCTCTGACTGGAAGAAATTAGTTTAACATTTAAACCTATTTTCTGCACATTCCAGCACATAAAATAAAATATTTTTTGTGTTTACACTCAGTCTTTCAAATAGATGCAAGTAAAACACAGCAGAAAATAAATAAAGTCAAAGACTCAGCGGTCCTGTTGCTCTATTTTCACCTGTAAAGCAGGAGTGGGGTAGGCGGAGGTTTACCCTGGTGCAGGTGTGCCGCGGTCAGTGGAAGAATCCGCGAGTTTCTCTGTGAGTTTCCCATTACGTCGTAGCTACTCGGTGCTTGTTGGAAGTTTAGGGGTATTTTCGCTGTAAAAAGAAGTTTTCTTCCCACGCACAGCGGACACTAATGTTTTTGTCACTTTTTATGGAATCAAACTCAAAGTAAGGTCAGTACTTCCACGCTTTAAACGCTGCACGCTCACACTCTCTCTGCACTCGATATGTGATCCATTGTTGATCTGCACACAGCTGTTGTCACTAACGGCGCGCTCGCTTACGTCACTGTCGTGAGACATTCTCGCAAAAAAATCACGGTTTTAGTAACGCAGTAAGGCAGTATTCCTACGGGAAAGTAACGGTAATCTAATTACTGTTTTTGCAATAGTAATCCCTTACTTT
Source organism: Maylandia zebra (assembly GCF_041146795.1). Classification (NCBI taxonomy): domain Eukaryota; kingdom Metazoa; phylum Chordata; class Actinopteri; order Cichliformes; family Cichlidae; genus Maylandia; species Maylandia zebra. The sequence continues at coordinate 5,280,226 of NC_135168.1, read as the reverse complement.
ACTCGTTACTTCAAAAAAATAATGGGATTACGCGTTACTGGAGCGTTGTTCTCCTCTGTAACAAAGCAGTGATAAAGGAATAGATGCTGATTTTATTAACTTGTGTCTTTGTGCTGCTGGATTCAGTCTGAAGCAGGCAGCAGTGCTGAACCTACCAGTGTAAATGTGATGGTGGAAGCAGAGGCCAGCACTTGGCAGTGCTAAACACAATAAAAGACTCACAAGTTCCTGCTCAAAGGTCAGCTGCCTTCAGATCAATCATTAACCTGCAGCAGGTTGTGGCCTGATGTGTTTGTAAGAGTTTCACTTTCAGGAGGAGAAGATTTAAACGAGTCACACAAATGTGAACTACAAAGTCTGTGACACACAATTTATGCAAACTGCATGAAATCTGACCTGAAGAAATCCAGTCTTCTGCCTGTTGTGGTTGTGACAGCTGCTCGTAGGAGAGTTTGTTTGTAGGAGGTGGAGATGTTCTCAGATCAAGTGCGTAATCGTCTCTTTGTGTAGACGCTAAAAGCTGTGAGCCAAAACTCTCTGCTCTGAAACTCTTCACTCAGTCCTCACGCTGAGAGTTTAGAGGCTGAACTTCTTGTTCCTCCATAACACTTTTCATGAAACAGCAGAAATGAGCTTGTGTTTCTCAGCAGTGCGCACACAGAGAACCGATCCTCTCTGCTCAGTCTGAACAAATCAAAGTGAAACGTCAGTGAAAACACAGCTGCTGATCAAACTGTGTCAGATTAATGCCTCAATGTTTCACTGTGAGGTTAAAAAATACATAAAAATGATTTAAAGAAGTAGGAGGCAGATTTTCACAATAAGAGCACTTTGTTTTTAATATAGCTGTCGAAATTAACGCGTTAATTGCGATAATTACATTTTGGAATTAATTACGTTAGAATATTTAACTATTTAGCGCAACACGCAGATAAAAAAAAAAAAAAGTCGCTCCCATAATTCCACTTGATTTGTTTACCGCGCCACTGAAAATGGAGAAGCAGGAACAGGATGGCCTTCTGGATGGGGAATTCAAATACAAGAAGAACATAGATGGGACAATAAACAAACGCGTTGTAGTTTGCACTCACTGTAGTAAAGAGTTTCAATTTCACCGTTCAAATTCAACCTTAAAATACCACCTTAATGCCAAACACGCGTTTGTCGGGGCAGCAGCTTCACCCGGCCTGCGTCAGACCACTCTTAGTGAACGCAGGCCACTCGGTAAGTCTTCTTTGGACAAACTGACCGACAATATAGCCAAATGGATAGCAAAGGACTGTAGACCACTAAGCATTGTGGAGGACAAGGGCTTTGCGGATGTTTCAAAGGTTGCATCTCAGGACGCGTCCTACAAGCCCCCAGCGAGAAGCACAATAACAATTCGAATCCACGAACTGTATGAAACGGAGAAAAAGAAAAAAGAAGAGGCTTTAGTTCACACAGAATGCGTGGCTCTGATAGGAGACCACTGGACATCATTGAGTAATAACAATTACCTGGGAGTTACTGCGCATTTAATCACTGAAGCCTGGGGTCTGACATCCTTTGCGCTGACTATAATGAAAACGGAAGAGCGGCACTTTGCGGAGGCTTGTACAGAGCAGTTCCAGACTGTTGCTCGCAGGTGGAGAATTGAGGAGAAGGTGACAACAGTAGGCACGGACAGTGCGCGCAATATGATCGCTGCGGCTCGCATCATGCCATTCAATCACATGCCGTGTACCGCGCACATTCTACAGAGATGCATCACAGTGAGTCTCGCAGACAGTGGCTTTGTCACTGCGCTGGCCAAATGCCGCAAAATTGTTGGCCATTTTAAGCACAACCCAGCAAACACAGCAGAGCTGAACGCAGAGCAGGTGTCACTGGGGCGCAAGCAGGAGCCGTTGGCCCAGGACGTGCCTACGCGCTGGAACTCCACGCTGGAGATGGTGAAGCGCTTGATCCGCAACCAAACTGCAGTAACCGCGACTCTGGATAAACAAAAGCATAAACTTGTCCTCCTGACGCCTCCAGAGTGGGACAAACTCCAGAGACTGGAGACACTTCTAGAGCCCTGCAGGTGAGCCTGTCATTGTGACCATAATTGTAGGTTTAGATTAAATGTATCAAACATACATCTTAAATCAGTTTTGTTATTATGAAAATGTCTTAATACCTAGTAATAAAAAGCTTTTTTTAATTTGCTGTCTTATCTGTGTGTGTGTGTGTGTGTGTGTGTGTGTGTGTGTGTGTGTGTGTGTGTGTGTGTATTCCACTGCAGATATGTGACTGAACTGCTGGGAGGAGAGGCCTACGTCTCCTGCTCTGTAGTTCTACCAGCCTTCTGCCACCTGCGCCATGTCATGGAAGTAACTGATGAGGACCCTGCATATGTGGTGAGGTTTAAAGAGAAGTTTAAGGAAGACCTTGCTTCCCGCCAGGAACATACCAACTATGCATGGCTCCAGATCGCAACTGCACTGGACCCACGTTTTAAAGACCTACGCAGTGTGCCCAAGACTGACAGAGAAGCAGTGTGGATCACACTGGCAGGCATGCTGCATGAAGACTCTCCTAGAAGATCACACACTGCAGAAGAAGGTCCAGCCAAGAAGAGGCTGAGCCTGCTGCAGATGGACTCTGACTCTGAGTCAGAGGAGGAGGTACAGCAGGACAGAGCCATACAGCGCTACAGAGCAGAGCCCTGCACTGCCTTAGAGGACTGTCCCTTACAGTGGTGGGCAGCTCATGCAGGAGCCCACAGCCAGCTGGCCCGCCTTGCTCGCAGATACCTGGCCACTCCTGCCTCCACAGTGCCCTGTGAGAGGCTGTTCTCTGTAGCAGGGCACATTGTGAACAAGAAGAGGTCTGCTCTGCACTCAGAGAACGTGGACAAGTTGGTTTGTCTCAGCAACTGGCTGAAGGATGAGTAGACCAGAGGACCGTGTGTTTAGAGCTTGTTCTATGGTTGAATGTGATTTAAACAATACTTTTCACTGTTGTTCATATTTTTTTGCACTAATCTACCTTACCCAAAAGGATGATTGGAGATTTTTTCTATTTTGCCTGTTGAATTAGGCCTATGTTCTGTGAACTTGAAGATGTATATGGATAAAACAATGTGCTAGATTTAAACGGGTGGAAAACATTCAGTAAAAATCCCTCACAATTATTTGAAGCCCTGTTCTGCTTGTACTGTTTGTACTCACAATTAATAATAAATAAAACAAACAAGTGTGTTAAAAACCACTATCTGTCCCGATTTTTACACACATATACACATATACACATATATTTCGAGTTGCGATTAATCAATTTTTAGGCTGTGATTAATTCGCTTCCAGCACAACACCCAGCCTACGTCAGACCACGCTGAGTGAACGCAGGCCACTCAGCGTGGTCTTAGCATTAAATAACACTAACAAGTGTGTAAAAATCCGCTATCTGTCCGTATGTTTGCACACATTTTGGTCATATTTCGAGTTGCAATTAATCATGATTAATTAATTTTTAGGCTGTGATTAATCTGATTAAAAATTTTAATCATTTGACAGCCCTAGTTTTTAATTCAGTTAATGTCAAACTGTCATCAACACCTCTGTGTTGTCTCCGTCTCTGAGCAGATTCAGGCATTACTCAAATAATAAAGGCTTTTTTTCACTATTATACTTTTCATTAGTCTCCAGGTTGATGATTATAAACAGAATTATTAAAGTTTTTATCATTTCAGGCTGAAAATCAACATGAATTTGGTTCTAATCAAAGAAGCTCCTTTAATGTGTGTCATTAAAATCCTCACACAGACTTAAAAAGGCGACATTAACATTAAAATAAATGAAAGAAGCTTCAGCTGAGAGCTTCATGCAGTCATCATCAGCAGCTCATAGCAGTCACAGCTCTTTATTACGCAGCTTTGCAGGAATTAAAGTGGCTGAAGTGTCAGAGTTTGTGTGAGAAGCTGCTTCATGGACAGCTGTACACACGTCTTTATTATTTCTTCATAAATCAAACACACAGGTTTGTCTGCAGATGATTTAAAGTGTGTCGTTGTGCAGTTAAAGCTGTTTGTGTGACGCCCTGACCTCCTGTGAATGAAACAGCCAATCAGATCCATCAGAGAGAGAGCAGGAAGTGTTGTGTGTTTGTGACAGAACAAGGAAACAGTGATGATGATGAACATAAAGGTCCTCTGATGTTTCCTGTTACAGTAACGCTTGTTCATCTGTTGCTCTCCTACACTTTCCTATAAATAAAGGAGAAAAAGTCCGTTTAGTTTCATTTCCTACAGCTCAGAGTTACACTTCACATTCCTGCTGTCACATCAAAAAGCTTCACTTTGGTCCAACATCTACATGTTAACATGAAACACAGACAGACTCAGAACATCTGGAACATCTGCACTTTGACCCAAACTGTTATAGCAGGATATTTTCTGCATATTTCTTATGTTGGACCTGTTTGAACTGTAAACGACCTGTAATCATCTGTAAATGGTGTGAGACACACTGAGGCCACCTACAGGGCAGCTGGGGAACAGCAGGGATCTGAAATCATATGAGACGTTAGTGAGTGAGAAGAACAAACGGACTTAAGATGGCTCGAAGTGATCAAAGTTGATCTAAAACAGAAGATAAATCCACTGATTCTTTGTAAAGTTCATCTGCTGCTCACATGAATCCATGAAAGATTTATTTCACTGAATGTTTCTTCAAAGCTCATTTCAACCTGTTGAAGTCATGAATGAAAGTGCAGACTGAGAGTGGATCACATGATGTTTGAGGTGTGTCATGTGACATGTTCAGTATTGTCACACATGTCTAGATTGTCCCTGATATCATAACTGCTCAAACACTGATGATTATATTTGAAGAATTATTCCTGATGGCAGCAAAGTTTGAATGGAGCTCTCTGTCTGTGCTGATTTGTCGCCCTCTGGAGGTCAAAGCACAAACCTACAGGGCAGCTGGGGAACAGCAGGGATCTGAAATCATACGAGATGTTAGTGAGAAGAACAAACGGACTTAAGATGGCTCGAAGTGATCAAAGTTGATCTAAAACAGAAGATAAATCCAAAGCAGCATCAGATGAATGTTACCATTTCCAGTTACGGTGCCCTTCATCTAATATGGAAATGTGTTGTTGTTTTTTTAGCCGTGTTGTTGTTCTTCCTATTGTGTTTAGGCCAGAGATGCTCTTCAAACAGCGGACAGACATGACCACATTACAAGAACATGGTGTGAGTCCGATTTGATATTCCAGTCAACGCTGAGAGACCTTAACCAGGAAGTCAGAGGTCAGCTGATGCTGCGAGCAGGAAGTGAACCAAGGGAAAGGTCCACTCTACTCAATCTCAAAGAAAATATGCTGGTGTTTGTTGATGTTGATGGTACAATAAAAATATATAATATAATAAATAATAAAATATCATGTGATGATGAGATGTGTTGTTGGTGTTTGTATTTTCTGTAAATGTCTTTTTTAATGTAAATGCTTTGTTCCAGACGGACAGGGAATCAGTTGCTGTACGATGACATCATCTTGATGTTGACGAGGAGGGCGAGAAAAACTAGTTTTGTCCTGCAGATGGCGATCTTGCACCGTGTTCAGAGAGCCGACACTTTGATGGTGCTGCTCTACTCAGCTTACTTTAGCCTGGGTTGGACTCTATATGAGCAGCTTCCACTCTGGTTTCACTCTTAAACACACTTGTTTGATTTCACTTGTAAAAGTTGAAGAATAAATATTTTATTACAAAATTATTTGTTGATGCATTTTTTTAGGGTCAAATATCTTGTTTGATTTGAGGAATGAACTGTTAGGGTGGAAAAAGTGAATCAGGTTAAAATAGTGGTGCTTTATATCAGTGAAGATGTATAATGTAATTTAAAATGTTGATGATGGGTTGTAGTGGGCTTGTACTTACAAAACTGCCTCATTTTATTGGAACGATCCACAGTTGCATCCATTCACGGATGACATCTGACATCATTTGACATCTGGTCTGAACACGTTTGTACACAAGATGCCTCAGTTCTGGATGTTCCCACAGACTCCTCTGTGCACCTAAAGAAAAGGTCAAAGGTCAGCAGCACATGTAGTTGGGACAATTCTTCAGTCGCACAAACTACACAATGATTTTCCTCCAATGACGACTTTTCACTTGCAGAAATGGTCCTGTGTGATTTCCAGGCTGTGATATAAAAACTAGTTCCTAATGGCAGCGACTCACTCAGTAAACATGTGTTTCCTTCACCAACCTCACACACAGATCCAATAAGATCAGGAAGTGGGCAGTATAGTACAATATGTGTTATTCTGTGCTGCACTGCCCAAACTAAAGATCTGCTGAAGTGTTGGAAATGATCCAGATGTTTATTTTGGACGATACAGCAGAAGATCAGACATGAAAGTGGAGATAACACAGAAGACCTGCAGCAAAGGTCAGAGGTCAGACTGGGCCCTGGATTCAACAATGAGCCAATGATCATCAAGCAGTGACTAAAGCAGAGCCCTGACGTTCTGACATTCATCACACAGTCAGAACAAATGTCTGCTGATGACTTCATCTCATGAAACGACTGATAGATGTCAGTTCATTGATCAGCTGAGCTGCTGATCTTCATCGTCACAGAAACATTCAGCTTGTTTCAATCAGTAAATAACTCCCACTACTCCCAGTTTGAACTGTTCCCACTCAAAATGCTGTGAGAACAATGATCATTGTAGAACTTCACAAACATCACGTGTTGTTTTCCACATGTAAGATCAGCAAACACACAGAAACTTCCTGTTGCCACACACGGCCTCTAAAATCTCTTCCACGCTTTCTGTCTGAAGTCCACTCTCTGTGTCGGATCCACAGGAAACAACAAGATCTTATTAACATGGTTTTCAATGTGTCTCCTTCCAAAAAGTCCAACCAATGAACAAATGTGTGTATTTGTGGAGGCCGAACAAAAGCATGACACATTTCTCTGTTTCTATAAACTGGAGTCAAACACAAACATGAAGAGTTTCACTGACAGACTCCAAAATGCCCCCACAGTGGATCAAAGGGAAATCCTACAGTGTGGCCAGAGACTCTTAATGGCTCCAACATCAACACATCCACAATGTTGGATCCAGTTCTGCCTCACAGAGTTACTAAGACACACCCTCTGCCAGCATCACAACAGCTCCACCTGCTTCACCTGCCTCCTCAGCATCTGTACACCTGAAGAGAAAAGAAAGGCTCCAACAGCTCAAATCTACAAAGGATTCATGAAGTTTCATCCAACAATAACATGTTTGCCTTCCACAGTGTGCTGTTAGACACCACTGTACCTCTGCCATTTCAAAAAGAGCAGCTTGGGAACATTTTGGCTCCAAACACTTTGTGTTTAAGTTCTTTGTTTTCTTTGTGAAGCCGACAACATCTGGAGCTTTGTGACTCATAGAAACATCATTTTGTTCTTTAGATGACAGCAGATTGGGACTGAATAATCAATCACTATCAAACCAATAAAGACAAACATGCTGATTTTACAGGAACTTTGTTGGAGAAGCTGCAAAGACATGAAACTGGTGGAGATCCCAAACCAGTTGATAGTGCTGGTTATTCCAAATAAAGCTGTTTCCCTTTGAGATGAAATGACTTTCTGTCCTGATATATAATAAAGATGTTGTTGTTTTTGAGCCCCTGTATTAAAAGTAGTTTAAAGTCAGCTTGAGTTTGATGTCTTTATGTCAAAGCTGCTCATGATGTTGAGCTGCTGATGGAATAAAAACAATATAAAAGCATGTAGTCCAGACTTAAATGTAGCCTGTTGTTAGCTGAGGTCCACACACAGTGTTTGACAGTGTAAAGTGTGTGAAAGGGCTGCTGGTGGAGCTCACTAGGATGAGCAGGTGACCACGAGGTGGAGAGCAGCTGGCCTGGCTTTGACCCGGGCCACGCCCCCTTTCTCTCTGCTTTGCTGTCACTTATCTTCACTGCTCTGTCCAATAAAGCTGAAAAAGGCCCCGAATCAAAGAAATCTGCTGCAGCCTCTGAAACGTCTTCTGTTTCCTTCCCGACGGCTTTTTCACCGTCAGCCCATCAGACAGTCCAGCAGCATTTATGATGATGTCATGATGTTGAAGAGGCTGCTACGGTGGCCTCCCATGACCCCCAGCCTCATCACAGCTGAGATGCAGACATTTGAAAACATTCAGCAGACAACTGAATAACAGTCCAACACAACAGTCTGTGTACAGACACACACTGACCTTTCATATAGTCAAACACAGCTGGTTGAGTCATTTCTCTGTGAGTCTAAAGTGAATCTAGTATTTGAAAGTCAACTTCCTGTATTTGTTGTTGAAGACTTCTTCAGCTTCTTCTCAAGGACATCAGCTGCTTGTTTGGCAGCAGAGGCAGTTAAGAAGCTTCCTGAAAAACACTGAACAGTGAGTTCACTGTGGCATATGACAGATTCAGCTTTCTGTGTGCAAATGTGTCTGTGTCGACCTTTCAAATGCTGTTGAATCCAAAACATCAGCGGCTCCTCGGCTGCTCACTTCATGCACTTCTGTCTGTGTGACAGTCCAATGACATCACAGCTGTTTCCAGCCCCAGTGTCTCAGGACTGGACACCTTTAAACATGTCGAGGATCAAACAGCGTCCAGCTAAACACACATGAAACTATCAGAGCTGACAATCATTCCAATAACATCTAATGGTTCATGTATGTAGACACAGGACTACAAGGAAATGGCTCTCAGCATCTGGCTGTGGGAACACATGAGTCCCTGTTTGTGTTCAGATTGTGTGCATGTTTTAGACGTGTGTCACATGTAGAAACACAACAATCCCACAATGACACACAGATGTGTTTGACACAGCTGTGCAGCTGTAAGTTGTTTCTAATGATTCATTGAAGCTCTTCTAACATTCTGGAGACGATCAGTACATGAATCTGTTCAACACGACAACAATTTGACTTCAGTGTGAACGTTTGCATTAAATAACCTTCTTCATCCAGCTGACAGCATCTTCATCCTATGATGTGAACAGTTCCTCCTGTTGATGACAAACCTCTGACAGGATCTGCTTGAGGAGCTTTTTCATGTGCAGCTCTCTGAGCTCAGGGCTGAGCTGCTGTTTCATCTTTAAGAGCTGCTGCCTCCTCGCCGGACTTGTTCTCCTCTTCTTCTCCTAATGACACCATTTCTGCTTCATATTAAATTCAATAAAGATGCTGACATGTATCTGTAGCAACAACATCATTGAATCTGTAACAACTGGAGCCAAACCAGTGGCTCTGCTGGGATCACTGGTGAGCCAACACTTCCTTGTTGATGCAGATTTCAGGGCTTCCTTTTGCTCCTCCGTTATAACTGTTCTCTCTTCTCAACACATGATGACACAAAGGAATCAGCAGTGACAAAGATGATGCTGAAGAGAAGCACACACTTCACACATATAACAGAGCAGTGCAGTTACACACACCTCTGCTCGACATCAGGCCTCAAACAAAGACACAAAACACTAACTTGACTCTAAACAGAAGAAACGAGCAGCTGTTTCTGTTCTGTGCTTATTTATATTTGACACACATGCTTCTCTTTGTGCAAACACACATCGCACTATAAGGGTAACCTCGCACACAATGATTGGACAGCACAGTGATGATGCTGGGAGATCCTATACGCAGCAACACAGAAACACTGAGAACTTTAAACAATGATGGAAAGTGTTATAAATGACTTGTTGGCCTCTGATCTGTCACAAACAGCTGAAACGTGTCTCTCATGAGTCACATGAAGGTTTTTGACAGAAAGGACAAAAAGTAGCTGCAGTCAGTTTGTGTCATTTTTATATTTATTCATCTGGGAGAAAAATCTGAGGGACATTAAAATGTGTTTTCAACAGAGACAAGAACATGAATATAACAGAACAGGTAAATGAACATGTTTCAAGTAAACAGCTGGACTGATCAGGTCCAAACACAGAGTGATAAACTTGTCAAACAGCTGTCATATCTTTATATAGAAGCTCTTTATAAATGCTGCTCACTGCAGTCTGTTTACTAATAATGTCAAAGTGTTAGAAACACAGAAACATCAGAATGGTCTTTGTTCACAGAAACCTGTCTGGGATCCTTTGTTGTTCTTTTGATGCAGAGTTACATTATAAATATAAAGAGTTATTTCAGAGTCTCATCAGTTTTCCTGCATGTCTTTATTTAACACATCAGCAGGGCTGAAGCTCTCATGTTAAACACACACTGATCTATGGACACGTTCATGTGTTTCTAACAGAACCAGGCTGTTATCAGCCTGCACTAACATTATGTCACACACACTGAATGTAACAGTGACAGTTTACATCATCACACAATCAGCTGTGATTGTTTCACTGTCATCAAACGAGTCAACAGGAAGTAGAATCAATAGAAACCAATCATTTCCTGACAGCATGTCTGATGGAAATAAGTGCAGATTATGTATGAAGTCTAACTGCACACAGTAACTGTGTTACAATAAGGACTTAACAGCGCCCTCTGCTGGAGTGTTTCAGTACTGCGTTAACTAGAATACACCACCTCCTCCTCACACCACCTGCTACAGCTCTACTCTTCTATGACTACAGTCATCCACAGCACTGATGTGAGGTCACATGGTTCATATGTAAGGAGCACAGCTGACCTCAGGTCAGTTTAATGACTGTGAGCAGCAGCTGTGTTATTGTCACTGTGACAGGGAGACACTCTCAGACACAGCGCTCATGTCAGCTTGTTCTCATGCAGGAGGATCAGGAGCTCCATGTTTGTCTTTCTGTTTGAATCATGATGTGTTTGTGCCATCAGAGTCTGTCATGAGTACTCAGGGTTTCACAGCAGCTCTTCTGGATGCTGACGAGGACTCCAACCTCATGTTTCACCTCTCTGAGCTTCTGATGTCTGTGAACACTCGTGTTTCTTCTCTGGGCTCATCTGGACAAAAACACCTTTCTGTGTTTGGCTGCAGCCTCATTCTGACTGACAGGAAGTGTGTTATCCATGAGCTGCACTTCTGTGAGGAAGTTTCCTGCTGTGTTTCCTGTCTGTGGACAAACACGAGTGTTCCAGCTGAGGACTTGGTTCCTTCCACCTGTCCATACAGGACATCACGCTGTCTGCAGCTCTGTAAATGCAGCTCCAGGTCCTTCCACGTGCTGCTCTGTATTTGTGCAGTTTGTAGTGTGTCCTGGGAAACGTAGCACACATGGTGTTCTTCTGCTGTTTCCTCCTTTCACTGAGTGTGAAACACTGACGCTGTGCTGTTGTTCACAGAGGGGAGCTGATTCTAGCTGCAGCTGGACTCTGTCATCTAACTGAATGTGTTGGTGCTGATCACGGGGCTCTGAGGGGGGAGCAGCAGGAGGACTCTGGATGCTGACGTCAGTGTATCTGTGGAAGCTCCCACAGCGTGTCTGTCATTCAATATTGTGCTGTATATTGTATCTATGCAAAGATGAACAGACTGTGTGTTCACTGGTCTCTGTGCTGCAGCTCTGATGTCATCATCACTCCCTCCTCCACCCTCAGCAGTCCCAGCATGCTGCTGTGGTGCACCCCACCCTCACTCTACACCTGAGCCACAGACCACACCCTCCACCTCAATATACACCACAGTTTTCTCTGCTGTGGAAATGAGATCAGGAGGAAATCATCATTATTATTATTTAATAAACGCTCACATTAATGTGGGCTTATTTGTTTCATATTAGAAACATTAGTTGAGTGTTTTTAGTATAAAATGGTCAAAGTCCCTCTTTTTGCTCCTCCCCTCACCTGTGGATGGGCGGTGCTGTTACCGTGGTGACAGCTTGGATGTGTTTCAGTCCTGCCTGGTTATCACTGCAGGAATCTTTCACATTTATTACAGGTAATAACTCTGATTTTTCTGTGTATTATGAACCAAATGTATCCTGATACACACAGAGATGGATGAGCAGAGGTTTTTTTTGCAGTTTATGTAGTTACTATGGACTTAATGCATACATATTATTAAAATTAGGGCTATAACAGTTGTATTGATGTATAGCAACTTGAAATGCTCCCACAAATGGCTCCACAGCATGTAAAAATATAACAAAAGCTCTGGCGGACTTGGTTCTGTGGTCAGTCTTAAAGGGTGAAGTTAAACTCTGTAATCTTCACTGTGTCACAGAGTTCAGTGAGTCCCGTTATTCACAGTATCAATCAGATCATCAGAGAACAGCTGATCAGCAATCAGTGGTGCCAACAGCGCCTCCTGTGGTGAGAGGATGCAATAATGCAATGTAGCATTTTTCCACTCAACACTTGCAGTCATGGAAACTGTCTGTTGGATCTGTGTGACGTTGCTTTCTTGGTTAGAGTTCCTCACAAATGTCCAGATGATTCTTCTAATGAGGCGTCGACCATGTTTGCAGCTCTTTGGAAGAAAACGTCGCCCTTTGCCATCCTTACTTTTCTTTGACTTCTTCAAATGCAGCTGAACTCCAGCTGGTATTTTCTTGGACTTTGCAGCTGTTTCTGGTCATCAGTTCATTCCTGCAAACCTCTGAAGCTGAACAACAATGATGCTGCATTGCTGGCTGATCCCAAAAGGTTGATTCTGTTCATCTGGACGTTTTCAGAAACGTTTGCTCACTATCAGGTGACTTCTTCAGTCTCAGCTGACTGCAGCTTTACAAGCTTACAAACAGCACATTTGCACAATGACTGAAAGCAGCAGCACCTGATATATATGATACTAATATAATACATATACATATATAATCCATACTAATGATGAAGGAACTGAGCTCACAGTCCATTGTTCATTCAGTGAACTACTCAGTTTATTTTGGGCCTCAGAAATGCTCACTCTGTTTGTACATCACTGTCAGCAATAGACTCATTCTGCTGTGTGGACAGGAACACATGTGACATCACTTCCTGTTTGTTTGTGACTGAAGAAGTTTACAAGGAATCATTTAGAAGAGTTTCAAACATCAACTGATTGAATCCATGAATCTGAAAACGTGTTTGTGAGTGAAAGAGACAGACATGTACAGACTGAACTATCTGTTCAACAGTCAGAGTGTTTCTGTAACAGGAGACACTCTTTACACTCCACTCA